>NC_143399.1:106714383-106866697 GCF_052110815.1 Crocodylus siamensis
TTTGATGTACAAAACAATTCCACCAACTTTTCTTCCAAACCTGTCCCAGTGTGTAGCCCTCCAATGTTGATGTTTCAGTCATAAGAGTTGTCTCTGTTATACCAATAATTTATTTCCCAGGCAGTGACCTCCAACTCATCATATTTGTTCCCCATACTTCTCACATTTGTATGGTGCCCCCTGACCCAGGAGTCACCAGTCACCAGGCTGAGAGGGATGTGGGGGACAGGGGCAGTGAGCTCCCCAGCAGACCCAGAAGTGGACTAGAAATACTTCTGGTCCAGTTCTGGGTCTGCTGCCAAGCTCAATGGGGAGTCCCACTTCTGTGGGACACTTCATGCATCCCACCATCTCAGCATACATGAGCCACCTGCTACCTAGAGGTATGTAGAAAAAACATTTAAAGCTGTCTCTATGTCTAAATCTCTGAATCTCTCTGAATCAATTTGGAGGGTTCTGATTCAATTCATAGAGATTAAAGGGTTCTCTGATTTAATTTGGATTGAGAGATTGAGCCACCAAATTGGTTCGAATCTCCACCAAATCGAATCAGGGACCAAAGCTTTGCACAGCCCTCATGTTCTCCATACTTTTGCATGAGTGCTGTCCAAACAGCCTCATTAGAAGCATCTGCAGACAATTTGTCTGACAATTGTTGTTATAAAATCTAAGTACTGGAGCATTTTGTAATAACTGTTCTAGGTTCCTAAACTTTTCAGTGTGATGAACTTCCCATTTCCATTGTTTATTTTTGTGCTGTAAAGCTCTTAGTTTGTTGCATTTTTGCCTTGGAATAGGTATAAACTTCCCCACAAACCTTACCGTGTCCAGAAACTTGTGTGCTCTTCCTTATCTGTGGGAGGTAATATATTAATAATTGATTCTACCCTGCTGGGATATATCTGTACACAATGGTCTTTTTTTTTTAAACCCTAATATGTTGTTTCTCTGACTATAAATTTGCACTTTTGTCTATTGAATTTTAACCCTGCTGACCAAGCCCTTTCTAGAGCTCTCTGAAGTCTGTGATCATTTTCACCTAGGGTACACAACCATATTAAAATATCATCTATATACACTGTGGTACCTTCAATGCCATAAAATATTTGTTGTATATATTTATGAAATTATTCTGGTGCTGAACATAACCCAAAAGCAATATACTAAAGCAGAATCTTCCATATGAAATGGTGAATATGCACTAGTGTCTGCTATTTTTTTTCTAAGAGATCCTGCTAAAACCCAGTTGATAAATGTCATGTGGAGAAATGTGTTGATTGTGCTAACTCTTCAAGGTTTGCTGCCCTAGTGGAAAAGGGAAAATGTTCCCTTTTTACTTATTAAGTTCTAGGAAAAGGGAAAGGGTTCCATCTTTTTTTGTTTTTTGTACTATTACCAAAGAACAGGCCCACTTAGATTTTCTACTTTCTCAATAACATCCTAAGCAACTAGTTTCTCTAAGGGTGCTGTTACAGTTTCCCTTTTTAAGGTTTAAAATCTGTGGAATATTAAGCTATCATAAAGTTAAAGAGTTTCCGAGCAGTCACAGGTTAATGCTGTCTCAGACCTACATAACTGTGACTTGCCACTCGAGGGTTGGCAAGCAGGGGTGTGGACTGGATCCAGGACTATTACTCCTCGGAGATGAGGGTGTGGGGTGGGGGAGGTAAACATGTAGCTCAAAGGCAGAGCAGAGAGAGGTAAAGAGAGAAAAAAGATTCAGCAAGCAGAATGCTTTTGCTCTGGTTGATTTAGTGCTGGTTAAAGGTGCCCTAGAGAATGAAGTCCTGAATTTATCCACACAGAAGGTATAACACATGCAGAAACAAGACAAACCTCTACCCCATGCCTCAGCTGAGACCTGGAGGGAATGAAAGCGATCTCCAGGTCATCAACCTATCCTTGATATTGTTCATGTGGTGGCAGGGCCCAAACGGCAAGAAACAGAGTTGTGTAGCTCATGCTCTGATCTGTCACTCAGAAGAGCTAAGTTCTGGCCTCAGTTTTCCTGCTAGCTTGCTGTGGGGTTTTGGGAAGCCCCCCTGTCTGTTTTCCAAAATAAGAGATGATTTTGAGTGCTTTGAAATAAATGGATGACCAGTTCCACATAAGATCTAAGCGTGGCTTTGGTAGGTGCTGTCTGTCTGCCTGCCCAGCAGCAGTTTGTCTCTCGCCCTCTAACTCCAGTGAACTGGATTCATTTAAATGCCCTTGACTAGATGGTCCTTGAGACACCCCTCAGTAGACTCAAGGTACCCTTTGGTAAATGTCAAGTTTTACTTTTCATCCATTCTTATACTATAGAAAAATAAAAGAGCAATTCTTCTCTTACAAAGACCTTAGAAGGACCTCAACAGCCCTCCGCACTAAATTTTAACACTATGGATTCTTATTTGAAATTTCTGGAATTATTTTGTGAACTGTTTATTAATCTAAGAGTTAAATCCCTGTGGCTCCATTCTCAGCCTGGAGCTGCAGCTCAGCAAGACCAGAGAGGGAAGCATGCTTCTCCAGGCTTTCTGATCTCAGTGAAAATGACATGGCTGCTCTACACAGTGAGGCCAGCAGAAGCTGGGGGAAACAGCTGCTCTCAGCATGGAAGTGGGGGTGCAGGGAAACCACTAGAGTTCTGGAGGGTGGAAAGGCATAGCACAGCAGGGAGCTGTATATCTTGAAATACTGAAGGAATGAAAGTGTTTTGCCCCCCCTGGCCATTCAAACAATACCCTGGAATGAATAAAATGTTTCAGAGATATAAACCTCAGTCTAAATGACTTATCTCTAAAATGTTTGGTATTACGATGTGTTAACAACCTTTAATGAGCAAAAACTCTTGTCTTAAGTGCCTTTATAATGGCTTAAGGCATGGGTAGGCAAAATATGGCCCTTAGGTGATATCAGGCCTGCCAAGGGATTTTATCAAGCCCATGGTGGGTCTCTTGGAGGAGGCAGCCTGGGATGTGGTGTGTGTAGCTGGTCCACCCATCCCCAAGCCCATAGCAGGGCTGGGGAAGCACAATAGCTAGATTCCACTTCCCAGCTGCCCCTGCAGCAGTGGCTTCTTCTGGCAGGAGCACTGGATGGCGTGGGTGGATGGGGTCCCCAGGGAGACTGGCCCAGGACCCAGGTGAGCAGGGCACACTAGGCCAGGCAGGTGGGATGGGGTCATGGGTGGTTGGGGAGCAACATCTAGGAGTGAGTTGGTGGGGCAGGGTCTGGGATTGGGATCAGAGGGTAGTGGCAGCATGAGACCAGAGCTAAGGCATAGATAGCTACTATCTGCTCCCCACATGATGCATCAGGACCAGATTAGGCCACCTTACACTGCTGGGTCACATTGTTCCAGAGTGCGTGGGCAGCTGTGTTGTACTGGGGCTGCCTGCATGCACATGTGCTGGAGCTGGGGCAACAGGATCTGGGCCATGGGCATGCTCTTCATCCCACTTCTTCCCCTGCCTTCAGGCTTTGTCTTATAACTGAGGGAATTTTTTCTGGTAGCATGTATTTTAGGAGTATAGAATTCAGACTGCTCAATTTTATATTCTTTGTTTAGCTTCCCAAGCCCCTCAAATGCATCCTGAAACTTATCTACAATTTTACTGTGCCCCTCTATGGTGTATATGCTCTGAATTATGACTTAGTGCCTGACAGGTCTTTAACCCATTGTTTACCTTTATCTCTAGCTCATATGTGCCAAGAGTAGGAATCAACTCCCCACTGTAAGCTTGGTACTGGGAATACTCGCTTTCTTTTTCCAACCCTTTACAATATTGTCTGGTATAGCATTGGTTTGCACACCACTGTCTAGTTCAGAAATCCAGGAAATTCCATTTGCTTCCAGCATGAGTCTTCCAATGATGCTGTACCTTGTATTAATACAGCTCCTTTTCATTGCTGCTTGCAGTGTTGTAGTTCACCTTGCTTGCACATGCTTCTTCTGTCTGTGCTTGCAGTCCTCTTCTCTGGACACGCTAACAAAATAGTTCAGTCTTTTCACTTGTTATTCAAAAGAAGGACATGCCTGTGATCTATGTTTGTTATTATAGTGTTTATAGCCCTTTACACTGCTTTTCTTAACCTTTCCCTGATTGCATTTTGTCAGGCCTCCCTTTGCAATTTTTGTTTTATGTCCATTCTTTTCTGGGATGGCTTATTATTCCACCAGCCATTTCAGTATCTGGCTTTCTTTCCAAAAACTTCATTCTAGTCTGGGTCATCTTTGCTAATTTGCACATACTGATTGATTTTTCTAGTTTGAGATCAGGATCCTCTAGCAGTCTTTTCCTGAGCTGCATGACTCTGATCCCTCTTACTATTTGATCTCTAATCAGGGAGTCTGTGGACATGTCTACATACGCAAATGCTGCTGCATGGGTTGACTCCAGAGTAATTTCCTCTGGAGTTAACACACCCTGGACAGGCTTCTACACGTGTGCCCTTTTGGGAGCAAATATACTGCCCCTGCCCTCTGCAGGAGCCAGGGGGAACTCTAGGTTCCAGGGAGCACAGTGACAGGAGACAGCTGTCTTCTAGTGTGGGCTGGGAGATTGCTTCCTGCCCTCAGGGGCTGTGTACTGCTGAGGAGGTCTCCAGTGGCAGAGCCTGGGCAGGGGCAATGTCCCCTTGCCCTGGCAGCAGGGAGCTCCTGGCCCCAACTCCCCAGTTATGAGGCAGGGGACATGGAAAGACCTTCAAGGGAAGGGTAGGCCCCAGCCCCCTGTCACCTGTCCACTGGTGGGGCACCTAGCAGCAAGCCCCTGGCTGGGTGGAGATTCCATGCCCAGCTGGGGGCTCACTGCTATCTGTCCCACTGGTAGATCAAGGCAGGAAGCTGGGACCTTCCCCTCCCCCACATCTCTTTCCAAGCCCCATGCCTCAATCACCCAATTGGGGTATGGGACTAGGAAAAAGCTTACTGGCTGGGACCTGCCCCTGGCCAGTTCAGTCCTGCACATGCATCCCAGAGCTGGCTGGGGACTGTTGAGTTCCAGGACACGTGTGACTTTTCTGTACAGCCTGCGGCAGGACAGGAGCCGGTCAGGGGCAGGTCCCTGCCAGCTGTAGGCTGGGCAAGGAACTTTCCCTGTGCAGTGAGAAACCTCCCAGCCCCCTGCTCCATGGTTGTGGAGCTGGGCCTGTATGCTCTCTGCTGCTAGTGCAGTGAGATATTGTCCCTGCCTGGGGTCCAGTGTCAGAACCTACCCTGGCAGCAGCCAGCTCTGGGGGGCAGGAAGCAATTTCCTGCCCCCTGCTCCCCACCTGACTGGGAGCAAATTTGCTCCTTGTCAGTCATCTACACATGCATTACTGCACAGTAATTCCTCAGCAGTTAATTTACTACTTGCATTTTCAGTCAGCAAATTAACTGCTGAATATAGCAAAGTACTGCTCAGTAAAGGTCTGTTCACGAAAACAGTGATGCTTACTATGCAACAATTTGCTCTTCTGTGCAGTGAAGCATGTTGTGTAGGCATGCCCTGTGTGTTTTCCATAATTACAAGATTGACTCAGTAACCTGAGATCCTTTTAAAATTCCCCAGTGGATTCTCCCTCTTTTTGTCACCTCATAGTGAGTGCTCTCCCATAATCAGCCTCATCTTCTTGGTTCAGTTTCAGGCTGTTATATATATTCAGCACTCACTATATTCAGAGAAAAATAACTATCTTTTTGTCACTTGGCTTCTCAGCGGTTCTACTTGCCTTCATGTACAGATTGAATTGTTGCTTAAACCTCTTCCAGTTCTGTACCACATGCTAGAGAATTGCAGCTTTGTTGGAGCCCATAGGGTACCTATAGATATTCAGGCCTCTCTAATTTATGGTGCTTTATATAAGGTGCCATGAGTTACAGCCTCACCCCTGACCCAACAGATGTTAGCTTGTTGGGTAAGGGGAGGTTGAGCCTGCCTGCACCATTCTTCCTGGGCAGCAGGAAGGAGTGCTCCAGCAGCCTCCAGAACTGCCCCTCCACTAAGCTGTGCCACTCTTCCTAGTTCCAGGGCTGTCAGAAGGGAGGGGGGTGGAGAGGGAAGTGAGCAGCATGGGTTTGACATCTTGGCTTTGCCTGGCCTGAGCTGGAGCTGGGGTTGTGGAATAGAGCCCCCTTGCCTTGTGGCCTTCCCCCTCAGCTACTCAAGAGAGCTGAGCCAGGCCTGTGAGTTGAGGAAGCTCTGCTCAACCCTCTCTCTCATGAGCTCAGAGCAGGCAAAGTAGGCTTCTGCTACTGTTGCTCTCAAGAGTCCCAGCCAGAGCTGGGGT
The DNA here is from genome assembly GCF_052110815.1 of Crocodylus siamensis. Taxonomy (NCBI): domain Eukaryota; kingdom Metazoa; phylum Chordata; order Crocodylia; family Crocodylidae; genus Crocodylus; species Crocodylus siamensis. The sequence continues at coordinate 106,720,642 of NC_143399.1, forward strand.
GGAGCATAGTGGAATGGAATCCTGAGGCCCTGCATGAAAAATTAACCCTTGTGGGAATGCAAGTTCTCTGTGGATCTCTAAAGCAGTGCCTTAATCTAGTACTTGATTTGGCAAAGATTAATTTTTTCATGTGATAGGCCATCTTAAAAAACATTATGTAGGGATGCATGTGTGTTAGGTCATGGCTGTAGGGTTTTTCCAGGGGCCACATTGAGCAAAAATGTCACTTCTGTCTGCACCCATAATTGTTCTTTTTTTTCCCAAAGTCCACTCTATGCAGTGCAATCACCTGTTTTCAACCACTTCATAGAGTCAGAAGCCACTTTTACAAAGAGGTACTCTTGCTAGCATCTCAGCACATAGTCATTAGATTAATCTTTGCTCTAACCAACTTTTCCTAGATCTTAAAGGCATATAAACCTCACAGGCTTTTGGATGATTTTTGTCTTTCATGTGTGGGTTTTTTCATACTTCTAAGGCTGAAATTATAGTACAATCAGGCAGTCATCTCAAAAGGACCAGTCAACTCCTGGGGTGTTTTAACATTTTTTAGTTACCAAGTCAAGGTTTACTATAGAGTGTTTTAAATCATGGTTTGCATTTTTAGAACATTTTCAAATTGAAAGAGAGAGAGAGGGAGAATCTGACAATGTGAATTAAGGATCAACATTTGAATGTTAAAAGACTTTATTGCTAGCAAAAGAGGAGGATAGAGGATGGAGACCAAAGCCCTGAGGCAAGTGGAGCCCAAAGCCCCAGGGCAAGTGGGGAAACATGAATAACAAGCAGAAGACAGCAACCGGGGAGGGGCTCTCATTTTTCCTGAAAAATCAGGGCAATCAACTACTTACCTCACATGCCCATACATGAATGCACAGAGTCCAGGAAACAAGCCAGAAGAATTAGAAGTCCTTTCACAGTCACAGAACTATGACATAACTATGACTTGATGAAATAGCTTGCATGACTGGAGCACTGTCATGGATGGGCATAAGTTGTTCAAGAAGGACATGCAGGGGAGAAGAGGAGGTAGAATTACACTTTATGTAAGAAAGCCATATGATTGCTCAGAGCTCCAGTATGAGACTGGAGACAGACAGTCTCTGGTTTAGAGTGACAAGGGAGAGCAGCAAGGGTGATGTCCTGGTGGGGGGTGTGCTGTCGACCATCAGACCAGGAGGAAGTAGTGGATGATGCTTTCTTCAAACAGCTAGAAGAAGTTTCTCAGTCACAGGTTCTGGTTCTCATTGGGGACTTCAATCACCCTGACATCTGCTAGGAGGGTCAGGAAATCCAGCAGTGCTCAGGAAATCCAGGAAGCTTTTTGAGAGTGTTAAGGACAACTTCCTGGTGCAAGAGCTGGAGTGACCAACTAAGGGTCATGCTTTTGTTGACCTGCTGGTCACAAACAGGGAAGAATTGGTGGGGAATATAGTAGTGGGTGGCATCTTGGGCAGCAGTGTCCATGAGATGATTGAGTTCATGATCCTGAGGAAAGGAAGGATGGAGAGCAGCAGAGTAAGGATGCTGCACTTCAGACAAACAGATTTCAACTCATTCAGGGAACTTATGTGCAGGATCCCCTGGAAAGCTACACTGAGGGGGAGAGGAGTCCAGGAGAGCTGGCTGTACTTGAAAGAAGCTTTACTGAGAGTGCAGGAACAAACTATCCTGATGCTTAGGAAGACTAGCAGAAGACCAGCTTGGCTTAGTAGAGAACTCATCAGTAAACAAAATCACAAAAAACTTCTAAGAAATGGAAACTTGGACAAATAACTAGGGAAAAACATAACAGCATTGCTTAGGCATGCAGGGATGAAGTCAGGAAGACCAAAGCGCAATTGCAGTTGCAGCTATCGAAGGATGTGAGGCATAGACAATGCATGGGAGGTGTGGGGGGCACTTTCCCCCCCTGAAATTGGCCCTTGCTAGCTGATGAGTGGGGAGCACTGGGTGATGCCCCCCACCCTGGGAAGTGCTGGCACTTTTGGTTTGCTGCCAGCACTTCTGGGGCAGCAATCAGCCACTGGGGAAACTCTCTCTCCGGTTGGCAGTCAGATGCTGGGGGACCCCCCCATACCTGTCGGCAATCAACCACTGGTGCTCCTGCCACAGCCAGGAGGCACCAGTCATCCATGATGTGAAGGGTAATAAGAAGGGTTTCTACAAGTACGTCAGCAGCAAGAGAAGGATAAGGGAAAGTATGGGTCCCTTACTAAATGAGGGAAGCAACTTTGTGCCAGAGGATGCAGAAAAGTCTGAAATGCTCAGTGCCTTCTTCACCTCTGTCTTCACAGGAAAGATCAGCCCTCAATGGTGAAAGAACAAGTTAGAGACTTCTTAGAAAAGTTGGATGTGTGGAACTCCATGGGGCCACAAGGGATGCAACCAAGTGTACTGAAGGAGTTGGCTGATATGATTGCAGAGCCATTGGGCATCATCTTTGAAAACTCATGGTGATTCAGAGAGGTCCTGGATGGTTGGAAAAGGGCAAACATAGTGCCCATATTTAAGAAAGCGGAAAAGGAGGATCCAGGGAACTACAGACCAGTCAGTCTCATTTTAGTCCTTGGAAAAATATTGGAGCAGATCCTCAAGGAATCCATTTCTAAGCACTTGGAGGAACAAAAGGTGATTAGGAACAGTCACCACGGATTCACCAGAGGAAAATCATGTCTGACCAACCTGATTGCCTTCTATGATGAGATGACTGGCTCTGGGGATGTGGGGAGACCAGTGGATGTGGTGTACCTTGATTTCAGAAATGTTTCAAGGGTGTAGGTTGTAGCTGTGTTGGTCTAAGGACATAGGCAGAGAAGGCACTTGATTTGAGCAAGGTTTTTGATACATTCTCCCACAATATTTTTGTAGGCATGCTAAGGAAGCTAGATGAATGGACTCTAAGGGGAATAGAAAACTGACTGGAGCGTCAGGATCAGAGAGTAGTAATCAGTGGCTTGATGTCTAGTTGGCAGCTGGTACCAAGTGGAGTGCCCCAGGGGTCGGTATCTGGGCCAGTTTTGTTCAGTGTTTTCATGACTTGGAAGTTGGCATACCATGTACCCTCAGCAAGTTTGCAGATGACACCAAGCTGCGGGGTGTAATAGATACACTGGGGGTAGGGCTAGGATTCAGAGTGGCCTAGACAAATTGGAGAATTGAGCCAAAAGGAATCTCGTGAGGTTCACTAAAGACAAGTGCAAAGTCATGCACTTAGGACAGAACAATCCCATATACCAGTAAAGGCTGGGGGCTGACTAGCTGGACAGTAGCTCTGCAGAAAAGGACCTGGGGGTTACAGTGGACAATAAGCTGAATATGAACCAGAAGCGTGCCCTTGTTGCCAAGAAGGCTAATGACATACTGGTCTGCATTGGTAGGTGTGTTGCCAGTATGTCCAGGGAAGTGATTATTCCCCTCTATTCAGTGCTGGTGAGGCTACATCTGGAATAGTGTGTTCAGTTTTGGGTCCTGCACTACAGAAAGGGTGTGGACAAATTGGAGAGAGACCAGTGGAGGGTGACAAAAATGGTGAGGGAGCTGAGGGACATGACTTGTGAGGAAAGACTGAGAGAACTTGGTGCATTTAGTTTAGAGTAGAGGAGACTGAGAGTGGACTTAATAGCAGCCTTCAACTACCTGAAGGTGGGTTCAAAAGAGGATGCAGCTAGACTGTTCACAGTGGTGGCAGTTGATAGAACAAGGAACAACAGTCTCAGGTTGCAGCAAGGTAAGTTTAAGTTAGATATTAGGAATTTTCTTACTAGGAGGGTAGTAAATTACTGGAACAGATTACCCAGAGAAGTGGTGGAAGCTTCATCCTTGGAGGTTTTCAAAACCCAGCTGGAGAAAGCTTTGGATGACATGATCTAATTAGGGCTCATCCTGCTTTAAGCATGGGGTTGGACTAGGCGACCTCCTGAGGTCCCTTCCAACCCTAACAGCCTATGATTCTTTGAAAAGAGCGCTGCTTCTGTATACATGGAAATGGATATAAATGTCATGGAGTCACACCCACCACAGCTTCTCATAGTGCTTCTGCATCTGCTTACCAGGGAGACAAAAAATGTCTTAAATGAAAACAATTTTCAAGAGCATCTAAGTGAAGGTACAAAGTGGTGTATGAATTGAGAGGACTTTGCAGAAAGAAGAGATCTATTTTGAATTATGGGAGTGTAGCAAAACCCCAGGTTTTTCTCCTTTTTTTTACTTAAAAATACAATCCCTCCCCTTCCCCAACCATTTCTGACTTTCTTTCTGCCCTCTCTATCCCTTATAAGTAATTATAAGTAGTCATAGGTAAGCTAAGGTAAGTTCTTGTATGCTATTATTGTATTAAGCCCCTCTTATATTGTAAATAGTGTTCTGTTATGTTTGTATTGATTTTTACTGTTTTATATTGTGTTCCTATCATTTTTGCATTGATTTTTATTGTTTCATATTAATATTGTATGATTTAGGCCTGTGTCTGTAAAGTTAAGCAAAGTAATGTCAAGTAACGTCAAGTTTCCGTTTTGTAATGTCAAGCCTTCATCTTGTGTCCCCTGCCCTATACAATAGGGCATACCTCAATGTATAGTATGTTGTAACTGTGACTCATACCCACCCTTCTTATGTAAATGGGTTACTGAATGAATGAGGGTGCTTGAGGCATAAAGGTAGCAGGCCTTTACTAAATGACCAGTAACTACCAGACCATCAACTCAATGACCTGTTCACTCCCTTGCATTGACTCACCCAGGAACCACAGACCTCACCCAGGAAGAAAGACAAAGCCCAGTATTTGAAAGATAAAGAACCTACAGGAACCCAAAATTTGGAAGACAAATACTCTACAGAAACCAGCAACCCCACCATTGTATCCCACCAGACAATGAGGACACCTGGATCTCTAGGTATGCATCTGAGCAGGGCTGCTCTTGCCTGGGTATGTCCTTTCCATAGGAGACACAGGTAGCCCACCCCTATAAAAGGGGTGGTAGAGTGTGACCTCCTTGGGATGCCCTTTCCATCTGGACCAGTATTATGCCATGCCACCTATCCACCCAGAGGCCCTGTCAGTCACCCCCCTCTGGACAGCACCTTACTAGAGAAGACCCTGACTGGCCATCGAGGATCAACTCTCAGCGTGGGATAGGTAGCTCTTACCCACCTTCTTCTCCCAAGCAAGGGACATGAACTCTGTCTCTACATACCTGGATCTCAAATCCTGCCATTAAGTCTTTTCTCTCCTGCTACCATTGTGTGGGTGTAGGCATGTGAGTGTTTCTGCATGTGTGTGGGAACCAATAGCTTCATGGGGCTGTGTAGTGTATTGCCTGTTTAATAAAACTTACTTTGGAACCCTGAGCTGGGTTTTTGTCTTACTGACTTCCTGGCTCCAATCTCTCCTCTCTGCCCCTCTGATCTTTGTTCTGTCTCTCTTTCTCTTTGCCATCTTGGCTCCCTCTCTGCCATCTCCAAAACCCTGGTTGTACTCTCCAATAAACCCCAGCTTTCAACACCCCTCATTTCTGTCCCACCACCACTTTACCTCTTGTACTGCCACTCCTCCTCGCTGCCACCTGATTCCCTCCCCCAGCTCCACCACCTGCTCTGTTTTCTCAGGCCCTGGCTTTTTTCCTCACTTCCACCCCAGCACCAGGTGACCCCAAGTAACCCTGGGGCCCTGTGACCCTGAGTAAATCCAAAGCACTTTGATGCCCAGTAACTTCGAACTCAAGTTACCCCAAATACCCCCTAGTGTTAATACACAGCCTAGGAAATTCATGTTTGTGCATTTGTGTATGTGCATGTGTGTATGAACCCATAGAGTGTTTGCGTAGCTTGTGCATGTATATATAATTTTGTACCATGCTGTCCTGTCTAATAGTGCAATATTGAGATCTTGAGTGTTGATCTGGTGCATGACAAGTCAAAAGGAGTGGAGTTACTGTCTAAAACAGGTTGAGAAGTTAGCCATTGTCAAAGAGGACCAGATGGCAACACTTAATCCTCTTATGGGAACCACTCGAGCCACCAATTATTGAGGCATAATATAGAACAGTCTCAACTGGTGTAAAAAGTATATATATTTGTTTAAGCAATGGATGAAATAGAACACAGCTGTAATAGCACTACATATCTAATACTTAGCAGAGTCCAAAGAGTCTTTTCCAAAAATCAGAACGATAGCAAAATTTCATCAGGAAAGATGAAGAGATGTTTGTCCTTTGCTTTCATTTCAATTAACCTATGGTACAAGACAGCATGTATGATGTAAGCAAAATGAAGGGATTCAAGAACAAAATTTGCCAGTTCATTTTTTTCCTGAAAGATGAATTATTTAAGAAGAGTCTTGTGCTTGACAATCTACCTTCAATAGGGTTTACTTCTTGCATTTGAAATATTAGTGTATCCCATTGGGTATGTTCAGATTCCAGGCTATTGAGGGTGGACTTAGTAATACTTTCCTTTATAGACAAAAAAAAAATACTTTATGAAACAGAAAAAAATGTGTCAATAGAATTTTCCTGCTGGACCCATGCCCTCTGTGTGGAACTCCCAAGCTTGCCCCTCATCTTTCTCCCCCTCATTGTGCTTAACACAGAGCTGCTAAAGCATCTAAATGTAGGTTAATCTCATGCTTTTACATGCAAATGTAATCCTTTGTCTGTTTTGTCTAGGTATCTCTAAACTCTGTCATTTACTATCTGATAACCACAAAAAACCCTAGCAACAGTATTTGCAATTAGTCATATAATATCCCAGTGACTGCCTTTGTGTTGTTCACTTTCTTCATTTAAGAGACCTTGGCAATTAAAATCTATTTCTGAAAGATTATTAATGGCTATTTTCATGGTAATGAGCAGAAAGGTTGCTTTAATTGTGCTTCTTTTTTGTATATTGGAATACATTTAAATATAATGTTAACAAGTGAGCCATTGTGTGTGTGCAAAGTTCATATGTATACATATTTATGTTTATCTGAAGAAATACTCTCAATATTTTTTGTCACCCTTCATGGCACAAGAAAAACTTTCTTAAGTTAGTCTCTAAATTTTTATTAATTATTTGGTTCTGTGTAGGTAATGTTCCTTCTACTTTATTACAATTGACATCACATATACGTTAGCTAAAAAGATTATGCTTTTCTTTGTGTTTTCCACTTTCAAGTGTTTTTTTTCTAGTCTTGGTAAAAGCAAATATTCAGATGTAAATAGAAATTCAGATTAAGAAATGTAGTTTGTGTAGTAGCACATATGATGACTGAGGCCATGCGATAACACTTTGCTGTCATGTATTTCTAATTAAATGTATAGAATATAGATAATACTTCTAGCAAAATTCCTCCCACAAGCCTGTCATTGATAATGTTTCCCTATTTGCAAAAACCACAACAAGATGAAACACACATCTAGTTTTTTATCTCCCTCGCTGTTTCTAGCCATCAGGTTGCTCATGATTTCAGCAGATGTTTCTGCTTTTGGTTGCAAGGCAACTTAATGAACCCATTTTTTCCTCCTTTTTCTTTCCACTTTCTGAGGAGCAAATGCATTCATGAGCAAGATCTTTGCTGTACTTTGTAAATCAATTTTGCATGTTTCACCCAATGTTTCTGCCACAGTAATACAGCAGAATATGTAATCTCACTACATTATTTATAAGGATATTTAAATAATTTAAAAAATGGTAAGCTTTGGAATGGTGCAACAAGTAGGAGGACCTACTTTGTGGCAGCTGAAAAGGAAGGCAGGTCTTTTTTAAAGTTACTATAATGTGTATCTTGATCTGTGTTATCCGGAGCAGAAGGAAGCTGGAACCTTCCACTTCCACTCATCTTAAGTGCTGCTTCACTGGTATTTGCAGTAGTTAACTTTAGTGAGCTAAAGAGAGAAAGAGATGTCAAGATATACTATTTGAGACTATCTGAAGATATGAAATTGGCCAGTTTTTCAGCTGAAACTTATCTATGTTTAATTAAATAGAAGTACAGTAGTTTATACAAGCTAAAAATTAGCTATTTATGTGAATATTGTCAAAATAAGTGCTTATATATATACGCACACCCATACACACAGAGCTGACCTTAAGGGTGGGCAGCATGGGTGACTGCCCAAAGTGCAGTGGTTTGGAGGGTGCCAGCAGCATGGTGTAGCTCTGAAGGCAGAGATTTGTGTGCATCTCTATTACTATTCTATTACTGTATTACTATTCAGGCAGCTAAGAGAGATGATTGTTAACACCTGTGAAGTAAAGAACTATGGATCGTTAACAGGTCATTAAATTCCTTAGCTACCCTAATAGTAATACATAGTAGAGCTGCACCACCAGGGGCAAAGCGGGTCGCTGCTTGGCAGTGGCAGAAGTGGATCCAGACCTGGGATGCTCATTTCAATTTTCACCAGCTGTGACCCTTGAAAGTTTGTGGCAGTGTGTGCCAGCATGTGCAAGGGTATTCTGGGATACTCACTGTAATTTTCACTGGGTGTGAAACTTGGAAGGAAGCAAAGCTGCAGGTACCTAAGAGGAGGCTATCAGAGATGCAGAACAGGAAATGAAAAGCTCAGTTAATGACTGCAATGAAAAAAGATGCAGACATGATGAAAAAATACTTGAAATCTGTTAATGACAACCCATTCAGTAGTAGTGAGACAGTCACAGTGCAGGCATCAGATGAAAGATGCATAAATGATCCACATTTCACCTTCTAAGGGGGAAAAAAAAAATCCCGACAAACAGAAATTATTCCTTTGGACCAGAATAATAACAATGCCGTTAGTAGGGTTACCGTATTTCCAGGTCCAAAAAAAGGACACCTGTCATGGGTGGGGGGCAGAAGTGCCCTGCCTCTATCCATTCTGTTGCTTGTCACTGACAAGCCACCCCACCTCCCCCAGCCCTTCTGCTGCCCCTCACTCTGGATCTGCTGACCCCAGCCCTGCCTGTGCTTCTCACTCCCAAACAGCAGTAACCTGCCCCCCACCACTTACTGATGCCCCTTACTCCTGACCCACAGCCCCTTGGCACTGCCACTGCCCTGCACACCCAACCCACAGTCACTCATTCCATCCCCCTAACTCCTAATCTGCCGTCCCCTGCACCCTGCCGGTGCTCCTCACTCCTGACCCACAGCCCTGCCCCCTTGCCAGCTCTGCCAGTGCCCCTCACTCCCAAGCCACAGCCCCCTGACCTTCCCCTCAGCTCTGCTGGTGCCCTGCACTCCCAACCCACAGACCTGTGCCCCCCACAGCCCTTCTGCTTACACTCTCTGGCTTGCTGGAACCCACACGGGGAGCACATGATGCTGAACAAGCAACCACCTTGCCCGCTGCTCCCAATGTGAAGCAGCCAGACTGGGAGAGCAGAAAACCTGCATATTTGTTCTTTTTTTAAAAAAAACCTACTTAGACACAGCACCAGGGTCCAAAGAAGTGGATATGTCAAGGAAAACTAGGATGTATGGTAACCCTAGCCATTAGTGAACAAGAGATTAAATGATTCTCATTATATGTCCAGTCAGGAGGATGGACCAAGTTGGTCAAGGGCCCTAAGGGACACCACACCTAGGCCCCTGCCCTGCTGGAGCTTAGCAACAGGTATGAATCTCTTGCAGCCCCATCTCTCGCAGGCAACACAGGCCCAACTGCAGCTATTACCCACGCTCTCCCCAAGACAAAACATAAAGTGTTTGTTGTGGGAGATTCCATCCTGAGGGGGACTGAGGGGGTAATCTGCTGCACTGAGCCCTTAGCCCAGGAAGTCTGCTGCTTCCTGGGGCCTTGTATCTGGGACATTGCGGAGAAGATCCCTAAGCTCCTCCAGCCCACAGACCACTATCCCATGCTTCTTATTCATGTCTTGGAGTGCTCCCAGCCGGGTCATGAGGTGCTACAGGGATTTGGGAGCAGGGCTAAAGGGACTGGGGGCACAGGTGGTGGTCTCTTCGATGCTCCCAGTTTAAGGGTATGGGCTGAAGAGGGAGAGGAGAATCCAGGTAGTTATCCAAAGACAGCGGTGCTGGTGTCATCAGGAAGGCTTTAGCTTCTATGACCACAGCCCACTCTTTGGTGAGAGAGGCAGTGAGCTGCTGGTAAAAGATGGCCTCCACCTCTCTCCCATGGGGAGGAGGCTCTTCTCAGCCAGACTGGCTGACCTGCTCCACTGGGCTTTAAACTAAGCCCACTGAGGGATGGGGGGACTACCGTTACTGCTGGCCTACTGAACAACCCTTGCAAAGCCAGCAGGCCAAGGCACTTAAGGTAGCCCGCCCCTATCCCAGTCCTGGTACAATCTGCGGGCAAGGCAAGAGCCTTGAAGGGGACACTTGCCTGCCTGTACAAAAATGCCAGGAGCTTGGGGAATAAGCAGGAGGAACTCGTCTTCCCACTTAAAACAAATAATTGTGTTGTTATAGGGATAACGGAGACCTGGTGGGACTCCACCCATGACTAGACCATGGGTATAGATGGCTATACCCTGTACAGGAGGCATCAAGTAGATAAAAGGGGTGGGGTTGTAGCTCTCTATGTTAAGGAAAGCTATGCGTCCCTGCAAGCTGATGTTGGTGACCAGGGTTCATGACTTGAGACCCTCTGGGCTGAACTCCATGAGGAACATGACACAGGGGACACAATGGTGGGAGTCTACTACAGACCTGCCACCCAAAGTCCTGAGCTTGACCAGGAGTTTACCCGGGAACTGGCTGAGGCAGCAATGGTTGTCATGGGTGACTTCAATTACCCAGACATCTTGTGTGAGGATCATTCAGCAAAATCCGAGCAGTCGCAAAGCTTCCTATCATGCATGGATGACCTGTACCTGATTCAAGAAGTCTATGGGCCAATGAGCAGTAAAGCGCTGCTCAACCTGGCACTGGCTACTGGAGATGACCTAATTGGCTACCTAGTGATCGATGGGAAGCTGGGTGACAGCAACCATGAGCTGATCACCTTCACCATCTGCTATAAAGCTGGCAAGTCAGCAACAGGGAAGTCCTTGCCTTCAGGAAAGCTGACTTTGACAACCTCAGGAGGCTTGTCAGTGAGGCCCTAAGGGACCATGACCTCGGGGGGGGGGAGTTCAGGAAGAGTCCTTGCTCCTCAAGGAAGTGATCCTCAATGCACAAGCTAATTCAATTCCACCTCTGAGGAAAGGCAGCAAGAGGGCACAGAAGCCCCCCTGTCTCTCCAGGGATCTAGCAGACCTCCTGAGGCTAAAAAGAAAGGCCTACAAAGGATGGAGGATGAGATTCACCTCCAAGGAAGAATATTCTGCACTAGTACAGTCCTGAAGGGAGCAAACCAGGAAAGCCAAGGCTGCAACTGAACTCCAACTAGCTTTGAGTATCAAGGACAATAACAAACCTTTTTCAGATATGTGGGGAGCCAGAGGAAAAACAAAGGCAACACTGGACACCTGCTGAACCAGATGGGACAAGTGACAACTGACACCCAGGAAAAAGCCAACCTATTAAATGGGTACTTTGCGTCAGTCTTTCATCAGTCCCATGGGACGCCCATGCCCGCTATGGGACAGGGAGGTCCGGGTGAGGGAGATCCCCTGCCCTCGATCAGTGCTGACCTCGTGAAGGAACACCTAGAGAGGCTGGATACCTTCAAGTCAGCCGGCCCTGACAATCTACACCCCAGGGTACTCAAGGAGCTGGGGAGCATCACAGCCCAGCCTCTGGCTTGGATTTTTGAAAACTCCTGGTGCTCTGGTGTAGTGCCTGAAGACTGGAAGAAGGCCAATGTGGTACCTATCTTCAAGAAAGGGAGGAAAGTGGATCTGGCAATCTATAGACCCATCATCCTGACTTCTATCCCGGGGAAGATCTTAGAAAAGTTTATTAAAGAGGCCATCCTGAATGGACTGGCTGATGCCAACATCCTGAGGGATAGCCAACATGGGTTTGTTGTGGGTAGGTCTTGCTTGACCAATCTCATTTCCTTTTATGACCAGGTGACTGATCACCTGGACAAGGGAGAAGAGATTGATGTCATATATCTTGACTTCAAAAAAGCCTTTGATCTGGTAACCCATGATCACCTCTTGCCAAAACTGGCCAATTGTGGCCTTGGGTCCACCACAATCCACTGGCTGGGAAACTGGCTCCATGGTCGGACCCAGAGGGTAATAATTGATGAAAGTTAATCATCATGCTACCCTGTGACCAGTGGGGTCCTCTAAGGCTCTGTCCTTGGACCCATATTGTTCAACATCTTCATCAATGATGTAGACATTGGAGTCAGAAGCGGACTGGCCAAGTTCACCAATGACACCAAACTTTGGGGCAAAGCATCCATACCAGAAGACAGGCGGATGATCCAGGCTGACCTAGACAGGCTTAGCAAATGGGCAGACGAGAATCTGATGGTGTTTAACACTGAAAAATACAAGGTTCTCCACCTTGGGAGAAAATACCTGCAGCATCCTTATAGGCTCGGCAGTGCTACGTTGGATAGCACTACGGAAGAAGGAGACTTGGGGGTCATCATTGATCACAACATGAACATAAGCCTTGAATACGATGCTGCGGCTAGTAAAGCAACCAAAACGCTGGCTGGCATCCATAGATGCTTCTCAAGCAAGTCCCAGGATGTCCTTCTCCCCCTGTACTCAGCCTTGGTGAGGCTGCAGCTGGAGTACTGTGTCCAGTTTTGGGTTCCACAATTCAAAAAGGATGTGGAGAAGCTTGAGAGAGTCCAGAGAAGAGCCATGATCCCAGCTGACTTCTTGCCATTCAGGTGGGGGGCTGGACTCAGTGATCTTCTGAGGTCCCTTACAGCCCTAATGTCTATGAAATCTATGAAATATGTGTATCCCCAGGGGCCAAATCCACACTTATCTGGATATGGCCAGAAGCCACATCTACACAAGATCCTTTAAAGCATATTAACCAAAAGTTAAGGTGAATTAGGGAGCATGTCCACACACCCTCATCCTTGATGTGCTTTAAAAATGGTGATTTGGGGCCTATCATGCCTAAATTTTATATCTGAATATGCAAATAAAGCACATTAACACACACATAGATATGTTTAAGTGCATTAATGTTGTGTGGTTGGACTGACTTGGGACTAACTTTAACAAACAGATGCCAAACATGCACAGCATGTTTGGGCTTTAATGCCTGCATGTGTAGAAGCCTGCCTAAACCCACTTAATGCACATTAAGCTAATTTGCATTAAATTTAAGCGTGTTTAAATGCATGTGTAGATACGCCCAGTAAGAGTGTTCATAGAAGAACAGTTTAAGCAAATTAATCAATATGTTAATCTTTGGGGCTTTCTACATAACTTGACATGACTCCCTGACAAAGAAACTTTGAAGAAGCACTGTAAGGACCTTCATGGTGGACTGGCACCTGGAGAGAGATCTGACATTAACAATGTTAGCCAAGTTCTTCACAAAGGTCATCTCCACAGTCTACTTCCAATGGACTGCAGTGCTCCTCAAGACATTCTATGATTTACATACAACAATGAATTTCATGACAGTTTTCCAAACATGTGGATAACACTCAGGATCCTGTTAACCATGCCCGTATCAATGGTGAGAAGTGAATGGAGCTTCCCAGGGTTAAAGCTCATAAAAACATATTTGTGATTGACCATGGGAGATGACAGACTATCTTTGCTGGACAGCCTGTGTATCAAGAAAGCTGTAGCTTAAAATATATATCTGTTACAAGCAATATCAGAGTTTCCAGCAGTAAAGGAACACAGAGGCATCTTTTGAGGCTTGGAATCTTGGGCTGCTTCCAGACATGGAAAAAAGAAAGCAGTTTGTTTGGTGTGCTTCTGCATTGAGCCCAGCACATGTCCAAAAAAGGCAGTGCATTAGTTGGACTCAGCTTTCCCAGTGCCTGTAGAGATTGAGCACTATATTGAGAGATTGAGAGCTTTTTTGGTGCTTTTATCTAATAGATGATTGACTCAGCTTTAGCGGAAAGCACCAAAAAACCCTGCTGAAGCACCCAATCTATACAGCACTGAAGAGCCAGGTCTAAGTAACACTATGTTGTTTCCAGTAAACTGCAGGTTTTTTTCCCCCATGTCTGTAAGTGCCCTTGGTGAACAAAGTGATTTATTTGTTACTGTTATTTTTAGTTTAATGTTTGAATTCACATTTAGTTTATTTGTCACTTAGCTAAAATGGTTTTTTTATTACTTATATAATTTATTATTGGAATCAAATTAAATTAAATTGAATTTTGTGTCATTTCCTCTTATATATTTTTTTAGTAAATTATGAAAAAAAAACAACTTCTGAGATCTACACCTTCATTTCTGAAATGCAGGGGGGCACCAAAATACCAGTTCACTCAGGGCACCATTTTCCCTAATGTCATCTCTGTATACACTTATATTTTTGCTGATTTGAACAAATATTTGAGGCCAAGATTGAAAATGAAGCTTAACATTACATTGCACATTCATGGAAAAAAAACACTGTAGTTTTGACATAGCCCATAGATAGGGTTGGAATGAGCAGGGCTGTGGTCTCTCCTTGGTTTGACTGTGTGATGTGCACAAACTAAGCTTTCTGCCAGCAGGAGCTTTGGTCTCTGCTGCTATTCTCCAGTGTTGGAGAATTCCCACCCCCCTCCACCTGAGAGCTCTATATTACCACACCCCTCCTTTCAAAATCCTAGATCCATTCCTCCATTTAGGATAATCAGACTGAGTAAAACAATCACAGACAACTGCTATGGAAAACTTCTAGACAACTCTAATTTCAATTTTTTTTTAATCTAGTCTATATGATTACACAGAAAAGCTTGAAAATGGGAAGTAAGCGCACAGTACTAGCTCAGGAACCATAAGACAAATAAAAGCAACAACTATATATCTATATATCTATATATCTATAGATATATAGATATATATATAAAGATATTTTTGGTTCCTAATTCATGAACTTCATTTACTTGTGTTTGGCAATACTGATAATTATCTGAACAGGTACCAGATACAGAATACAGAATCCTGTGGTAAAAATCTACCACTTTGACTCCATCTCTGAAATGATTTCTAATTTCCAAATAAACCAAGGTTAAACCACAAATCAATATTAAATGGGTCAAAATATAATTAAATATGAAGACCAGAAAAAGAAAATGTATATTAAAACTTACCAGCCTTTGAAAGTGAAGATTTCCAGTATAACAGGCTTTACTGCTGGCTTCTCTGATATACAGGTGGAAAGAGAAAAATCTAACTCACTTAGATAAACTCCTTTTTTCAGTTTAAAGGACCCACATCTGTTCATATTTTATACCAACCTATATGGTAATAAAAAGTACTATCTATGACATCAGAATCAGGTCATAAACCAAATGAACAAGGTGTATAACAAAGCAACCTCCAAAAATAAATTGCATGTACATCTCCAACCATGTTATTACCTCTACTTCAGCACATATGCACATATGCAGCAGCCTGTGTCTAACCCTGACAGTGAAAACAAACTGCCAAAACTGAAGTGGAAAAGCAGGTGTATCTAAATGACAAACGACCATTCTCTCTGAAACTGTAAATAGTGTGAAATAGGGAAGTCACAGCACATTAAAAAACAAATGAGAAGCAAAAATTCAGATTTCCATAGAAGATGACTTCTGAGCTGACATCCACCATACTGCTCAGCTCACCAGCTGATTTCTATGAAGGAGCAATTTCCAATAGGAATTGCTTAGGAACATGATTCGATTGTTTGATGACACAATGTGAGGGAGTGATTTAGCATGCTCAGTAGTTCTGATGGCCTAACAGTGGTGTCATTTAGAGTCACATTCAATGTTTTATCCTCCTCCTGCTGCACATTTTTAAGAAATGACTGCTTATGAAGAAATCACACATCTGACTGCAGTCTTCTCAGTGCCCTGGAGGCATTCTTTACTCTCCTCAGGCAAAATGCCTCAGGCTACTAGCACTCTACCCCCGTGTTAGACCTGTTCCAGTTCCCAAAGCCAGAATGTGCTCTTGAATATAAATGCATACAGATCAGGCAAATGCTTGGTTCAAAGAATGGCAGATGTGATGCAGGATGACAGCAAGTTGAAGAAAACGATACAGTTAAGACGCTTTCTATTTTCTTACAGAACAGTCGCATCCTTGATGTATAGCCTCACAGGATCCATATCGTTTATTAACATGTAAAAGAACAATACAGTGATCTTTTCAAGAAGTCCAGCCACGGACACATGCTGAATCTTCTGTTATAGCAGTTGTACAATATTTTAGCACAAATGGAAAAGTAGAATCACCCAGGAAAAAAAAAACCACACACACAATGATAATAAAAGAGAAGTAAGTAGGCTTTTTAGCTACTGAAATCTTTTGAAAGAGCATCAACACCATTTCTACTCTTCCCAGTTTCAAAATGGGTAACTTTCCTTAAGCTTTGCGATGGTCTTTAAGGGCACATCCAGACAAGCGTGCATGTGCCTGTTGCCCCGCCTCAAATCCCTTTGAGGCGGGGCAACAGGTACACGCCGGAGTGAAAAAATGTTTCCTGCGCTGCAGACTTGCAATGGGGGGAGAAAATTAGACTTAAAAAAACCATTCCACAATAGAGTGGAGCAAGGCACAGTTCAAGGCCATGCCTGGAACCAGTCCTCCAGAAGAGATGCTTTGGTTTTGGCCAGGGCATCTCTTTGGTGTTCCTGCTGCCCCTGGCACTGTCCAAGGTAAGTTGGGGGGGGGTTCATGGGTTCAGGGGGTGAGGGGTGGCAGAGGGGTGGGGGGTTTGGAGGGTGGGGGGAGGGATGTCTCTGGGGCTGCGGGGCGGGGGTGAGGACCTGGCCCAGATCCCTGAGGCTCGCTAGTCTGGCTTTGCACCAGAGCAGGTCACTGGAGCCAGGTGGCATGAGCAGCTCCAGGGCCAGCAGGACCTTGCTCAGCTCCGCATGATCCCTGCACACTGTGCCAGGTTCTGCAGCTATAGGAAAGGCTCAGCTGCGGCAGGACCCAGTGCAGCACACAGGAACCACATGCTGTGCCAGCTCCTGTCAGCATGGGCCGGGCCTCAGGACTGGCTCCCACCTCTGCATCCTGTGCCTGTGGGGTGGGGGGTGAGTACCTGGCCCAGCCCCATGTGGCTCACTATTCCAGCCTTGCACCAAAGTCAGTCACAGGGCTCAGGGAGGCACAGCGCCTGTGCATGCCTCCCAGAGCTGTGTGACCTGCTCCACTGCAAAGCCAGACTAGTGAGCCTCAAGGATCTGGGCCCAGCCCAGCTGAGCTACAGAGGGGCCCCAGGACCCTGCTGGGTCTGGCATGTGGTCCCCGCATGCCACACTGGGTCCTGTCACCATGGGCCCAGCTCAGCTGCACTGCAGAGGGGGCCCAGGACCCAACTGGGCTTGGCTTGCATCCCTGCATGCCACACTGGGTCCTGTCACCAGAGGGGGCCGAGAACCAAACTGGGCCTAGCATGCAGTCCCTGAATGCCGCACTGGGTCCTGCTGCCACAAGACCAGCCCAGGTGGGCAGCAAGAGCAGCCTCAGGGCCAGCAGCACCAGGCTGGGCTCAGGGCATGGTCCCCCTGCTGCTGCTGTTAAAGGTTAGTTATGGGCCCTGGGCAAAGGGGTTGGGCCCCAATGGGGGATAGGGGCTATGGCCCTCCAGGGTGGAGCTGGGACCCTGGGCAGGGGAGCTGGGACCCTGTGGGGGATAGGGGTTGTGGCCCTCCATGTGGGAGCTGTGACCCTGGGTTGGGGGGGCATTCCATGTGCTGAGGGGCCTGCACCCTGTGGGGGCCATGGGACCTACCCCTCCTGAGCAGCCCCCACACAAGGTCCCCCACATCCACACTGCCCCCAGCAATTGCCCCACTCCTACCCACAGACCAACCCACATCCATTCACCCACCTTCCCCCACACCCGTTATCACCCCCTTTCTACAAACACCACATCCCCCCATCACACACCCATCATGTATGAAGAAAACCAAAAGCACACATCAAAACATATAGGTATTTAGAATTTATTTTTTCATGATGATATAGAGACACTGGTAGGCTTCCAAGTCGCTTTAACATTATAAATATATCAATAAAGCATTACCAAACTTATTTGTCTCTCTCTCTGTCTCGATGTTCGTGTGTGTGTGTGTGTGTGTGTGTGTGTGTGTGTGTGTGTGTAGAGTGGTTTTTTGTTTTAAATGTGGAAGAACATGGATTTTGGGGTATTTTAAAAAATGGATTTGGGATGCTGCTGCAGCAGTTCAGCTGGCACAAGGTGTAGTGTCCCCAGGCTGGGCCCCAGAAGCTCCAGAGAGTGAGTAGCCCCGAGCTGCTTGCCAGGGCAGTTTTTTGTATGGATACAGCCAGGACAGGGCAGCTTTTTATACTGCTGGGGACAGCACAGGTGCTGGCCCCTGGCTCTAGCTCCCCCTGGCTGCGGATCCAGGAGGAGCCAGGCAGGGTTATTTTGCCCCAAGCGGCACAATTTGCTCCACACCAAAGTGCATGCCTGAGCACATGTGCTGAGGCAAAAAGCCCTGGCTCAAATTTGCACTGTTTCTATTTAAGCTGCTGCAAGCGCACATGCTTGCATGTGTGGACACGCCCTAAAAGTTTATTTTTAAAACTAACCTATGGATGTAATCAACAGAAAAGCCAATGGTATACAGTTTCACAATAGTAAAGCTATTGATATTTTATGGCTGGCATCTTCTTTGAATGCTGGAGAAATGTTTTGTTCACAATTACCTATTCAGAAGTTGCCTCTAACTTCATACAACTAGTGTTATTAAGGTGATTGAAATAAAAGCTCGAAATTTTATTGTTCATGAGTCCATGATTTACATATGTACCTGTAACCATGGCATGTTGAGCTGGGTCAAACCAGCTGTGGCTGGCAGGGGGTCCAGGGAGTCAGCCTGCCAGCCCAGGGCTGCTCTGGCCTGGCCCAATGTACTGTGGAGGGGCTGGATGGGGCACTAGGATGCTTCAGTGTGGGGCTAGCCAGCAGGTAGCTGCCACACTAAAGCACCCTCATGTCCCAGTCAGCCCTGTCAGCATTGACACCTGCATTGCAGCAGAGTAAATTCTTTCATAGGAGGCTATGTGTGTTTAGTTAACTCTGTTCTAATAGCACTGCATGTACAGACATTGTCATTTTACTACAGAGCTAATTAAGCAATTCTATAAGGAACATATTGTATAGATGTTCCCACTGTGACCTTCTTAACCACAGTGATACAGATTTCTTCACCCACCTAATCCCACTGAAATATCAGCATTATAATCTTGAAACCCCAGATTTTTATGTACCTAGCAGTTTGCATGGAATGTAATGCCCCTGCATTTGAATGTGAACATGTAAACTTCACTTATTCATCCAAGTAGATCAATTCAGCAACTGCTACTTAACTTCTGCATTCAATGACAGGTTGCAAAACTGTGTCCTCCACAAATTGGCGTATGTGTGATTTAGAATAAGGATAAATTACTTTGAAAAAATGTCCCTTAAATGTTGCCTGAATAAATTCCAAACAAAATCTTGACACAACAAAAAAGGTGGAAATAGGGGGAACATAGTGACTTAGAAATTTATAAGGAATGAAAATATCTTTGAGAGAGGCAACAGGGGATCTAAGATAGATTGAGATAAATAGTGATGGACTGGAAACAGAAACGAGTTTATCTAGGTGAAATTTGATTATTCTCTTTCCACCTATATATTAGAGAAGCCAGCAGTGAAGTCTGTTACATTGGAAAGTCTCACTGACAAAGGCTGGTGAGTTTTAATACACATATTCTTTTTCTGGTCTTCATAATTAAATATATTTTGACACACTTATTATGGATTTGTGGTTTAACCTTGCCTTATTTATAAGTAGAATTTTTCAAAGATGGAGTCAGAATGGTAGATTTTAACCAGGCGAGCTTCTGTGGGTAGATGTGATATGTTTTATTAGACAAACTAAATAGATGGAAAAAAAATTGTTTTGCAAGCTTTCAGGCACAAATGCCCCTTTTCAGGGATAGGGACACTCTGATGGTGTTAACCATAGGATTTTGCATTCTATGTCTGCTCCCTATTCAGATATTTAGTACCATAGCAAAGAAGTTTGGTGCTCAGAACAAAGCCCACAGTGGCAGCCGCCTTCACCCCATGCACAGATCTGGAGGCACATGCCCCCTATATTTGCCTAGGAGTGCACAAAGTGGCAGAAGAGGCCCTCCCCTCAACCCTGCACCCCCCCCCCCCACTCAAACAAGTCATTCGTGGCTCTGTCTTGTGCTCCACACCAGCTGGGCAGCATCTGTTAGTGCCCCTTCACTTCAGTGAAGTGGGATGGTTCCCACCCCTGCACCCCCTTGCTACAGTACTGCAGATATTTACCAGTATGGCAAGCACAAGTAAACACCTTTCATGAATTAGGAACCAAAAGAATCATATAAGGGTTTTTTTTGAAAAATCTATATAAATTACATCTCTTATTCTGAAGGCCAGATCCAGAAGCCCGATTGTGGGAGTTGGTAGCTCACCCATGTCAAAATTTTCAATTACAGCCTACAAGAGAAGAAGGCAGATGGAAACGATGATCTGAAAGCTTTTGAAGTGGAACAGGCAATAATTCATAAACCATAGAGTGGAGATGATGATGATTATGACAAAAAGTTTATAAACAATAAAATTCAAATTAATCTTTTACAGTAAAGCCGGGTTCAAGTAGCAAACATATATTGGCATTACTTTTATTTGTCTTTTACTTTCTGAGCTATTAGCATATGCTTGCTTCCCATTTTCAAGATTTTCTGTGTAACCACATAGACTAGATTTAAAAAAAAATGAAATTAGAATTGTCTAGAAGTTTTCTGGAGAAGTTGTCTGTGAGTGTTTTACTTCATCTAACTACCCTGAATGGAAGAATGGCTCTAGGATTTTAAAAGATAAGGTGAACAGATTTCGGTCCTTGAAAACTTAAAAAGAAAAGTTTATCTAAATGAGTTAGATTATTGTCTTTCCACCTATATACAAGAGAAGTCAGCAGTGAAGTCTGTTACATTGGAAACTTCACAGTCAAAGGCTGGTAAGTTTTAATATATAATTTCTTGTTCTGGTTTTTATATTTAATTATAGTGTGACCATTTAATATGGATGTGGGGTTTAACCTTGGTTTATTTGAACAGTAGAAATGATTAGAAAGGCAGTCACAAGTTCAAATTCTTAGCATAAGCTCATATTTTTACAATAGGCAGCTTGATAACATTTGGTTAAATTCAAGAATAATGGTCTGCTATCCTTGCCAAAGATGGCTCCAACTAAGTCAGTACATGCAGATTCATGTATATGTATTATGCCTCAATGTAGAAAGCCACATACTGCCTGAACACTAAAATCTACCCATATGATGACCATTGAAGTAACCTGCTACCTGAGGCTATAGTTGCTTCTTCTTGCTGTATGTATAAAGCCAGCTAGAGCTAAAACTAAGTGTGGAAACAGGCATCACCCAGTATTGTTCCACCATACAAGTTTTTAACTGTAGCACAAAGGGAAAGCAAATAGATGTCCATGCTCTTCATTATGCTGCTAATGCCCAAATGTGTGGCCATGACAAAATCGGTAGTAATTTGTGCTGTGAACTTCTATTTGCTTTATGATGGGAGACTGCAGGCACCCCAGAGCTGCCTGCACTTTCCAGTTGGGCAGGCACTTCTTGGAGTTGAGGGGCATGATCCTTTGTGCCCCAGGAATTTCTGCCAGGATTTGAACCCTCAAGTGCTGGGAATGCCTGCCCTGCTTTCCCTGCTTCCAGAGACAAACCCCAAAGATTACAAGGAATGGATCTCTGGAAGTGGGAAACATGTCAACCATTCTCCTGCATGATCAACAGTAAGGGCAATGAGTGATGCATGTTTTGCCCATAAGTTCATGCCTTTTTCAGCCACAGTGTTTAGTGACACCTTGGGAATAGCTTTCAAATTTGGAAGCAATTTGAAACATAATGTGAGAGGGGAAAAAACAGCAAACGGGGGTTTTCCCCACTTTCCCTCACATGGCAAGTGGAGAAGTACCAGCATGAAAGGCTGCAGCATGGCAGTTCTGCAGCAGCCTGAGCCTGTGAATTGGAAAAAGAAGGGGTGGAGCTCAGGGGGAGAGCGGGCCAGAAGTGGAGCAACGTGGTATGAGTCGGAGAGGGAAAGGTCCAGAAGCAGCAAGAAAACACCGCAAGAAGAGCGGCGCCTGAGAGAAGAGGCTTGGAGCGGCTTGCAGGAGGGGCAGAGCCACTGATATTCCCCAGCAGACTGGGATGAAAGCAGCAAGCCAGCACACAGCTAGAGTGAGCTGCTAACAGTGTGGAGCAGACCCTCACGAGAAGGTCATGCCAAGAAGTCACACATGGCTTGCCCAGAGAGCTGAGTTTGCTGTTTGCTCTGGTTAAGAGTGGCTGGGATGAGACAGCAGAAGAGCCCAGTGGAGAGCTATGGAGGAACCCAGAGCACAGCCAGACCTGGCAGCACTGGGAATCTGAGGTACCTCTCTGGGATGAGTGGGGACAGGAGCTGGGAGGTGACATGAAGCCAGATGGGAAGGCCCCATATGGCACTCTATCTGGCCAGAGTCAGGAAGTGAGCTAGCTTGAAGTTCCCTTGAAGTTCCAAGGCCCTAGAGTCAAGGTGGGGCTTGAAGCCCCAGACAGCACCAAGGGTAGGGTTTGGCAACCAAAATGAAGGGACCCAGGAGAAGGCCCTATCAGAATTGAGGGGCACAGCAAGATGCTGATGAACCCTAGATTTCAGCTTGTGATAATAACCCATTATCCATAAGAGTATCCCAGCAGTGGCTGGATCTTTAAGGTCAATACATCCTGTCATCAGGGCTGGGCTGATGTAGCCCAGCCATTCCCCTGGTGCTGTCTGCAGGAAGGTGGGGGGGAAGGAGGGGGAGTGAGCTCTGGACTGGGGTTTGCCTAGCCTGAGCTGGAGCCTGGTGGGTGGATTGGAGCCCCATACCTCATGTTCCCCCCAGTCTTCCTCCTCCAGCTCAGGCCAGGCAAATCCCAGCCCACAACTCATTCCTTTTCCCTTCGCCCTTCCTGTAGAAAACACCACAGCAGGGAGAGATGGAGGCAGGGCTAGGGAAGAGAGGTTGCAGGCAGGCTTCTCTACTAGATTGACTCCAAAGTGAAGCTTGATTTGTGCTCCTCCCCCCACCCCAACCCAACAGGTGAACATCTTTTGGGTCGGGGGCCACTCTAATTCATGGCACTTTAGTCACAGACAGTAGTGCAGCTCCCCGATGTAACTTTGCAGGAAGTGCCATGAGTTACAGCAATCCCTTGGACCCTGTTGCTGTTTGCTGTTATAATGAGGGTTCAGACTGTTGTGGGATTAGGTCCTTTTAAAGCTCTCTGCAGCCATTCACTTCTGTAAGAGCATGGTTGTAGAGCACTTTCAGTGGCCAATCACATGACAAAATGTCACTTACATCAGTGTCCATTAAAGACAGACATGGTATATCTGTCAGCACCCTCTAAAGTCTCCACCCACATTAGAGTGAAAAGATCAGGATAGATATCAGCCACAGAGTGGGTGGCATCCTTCTTTCCCTGTTCCTTTGAACAGGGAATGCTTTATATTCCTTTGAACCACTGAGTAATTCATAAAGGATGATTTGCTGGAAAGGATTGAGCTCTCTGTCTTTAGAATATGTAATTGAGATGGAATTTGGATATGAAATGCAGTCTGTACTTTAGTGTACCCCCACTACACTGCACTTTCCTACTGTGTTATGGAACAAAACTTAGAAGGGAGGTATAAATCAGATTTCCAGTAAAAGTTATAGACCTACTGTGTTATCTTCACTGAATACTAATACATTTGGAATTAAAGAGCTCTCCATAGATTCTTGATATTGACAGAAAATTGCCTATGAGTAATGATATCAAGGAATGCTTTTAATATAATTGCTATAATGTCTGTATCACCCCTGCTAATGACTAGCCAAATGTATGTTCCACAAGTAAAATATCTCTTTGACTAGCTCTAACAAGCACAAGTGTTTTCTCTGTCTGTATTAAAGCAAGCTAGCTTATTTATAACATATTATATGGATGTTATTTTCTCTTACCCATAGATATTTTCCCAAATGCTTCTGAACAGAAATCTTCCCAAGTACTCTTTTAGCAGTACATCAGTAGAAGACTTTTTTTCCTATCTTTGCAGTAGCTATTCATATGCCCATACTGTACACTATATAGTATACAAGAACACAAATGATTGTTGAAACAGATAAGGGCCAGGTAACCAGAACTGGTTGGAAACCAGAGTCACCATTCTGTGAGAAATTCTGACACTTTCCTCCTTCTGTGGAAAATTCTAAAATTTTCTTTCTTCTTTTTTTTATTGGAATCAGAAAGAAATACTTACATGTAAAACTTTAGTACAAAACAGAAATTCAGGGAAAGAATTATCTGAAAGAGTCAGATCTAGTACTTGAGTCAAATCACACTGAAAATCAGAAATTATTTCATTGGAGGTATTTACATATGAATTTACACTGGCTTAAATTTACTGAACAGTAAAATGGAATAGGCCTGTGTCTACACATGCAAGCATTAAAGCACATTAACACTGTATGTGGACTAACTTGGGACTGAAGTTAGTCCCAAGTCAGTCCACACACATAGTATTACTGTGTAGTACACATGTGTTACTGTGCAGTAACTAGCTGCAGGTGTCAAATTTATGCTGGAATTGGCATAAGTCACCATATTTCCTGTGCAGTACAGGCATGCACATATAGATGTGTCCTTGTATTCTGCAGTAATTTTGGTTACTGAACAGTAAAAGTTCATGTGTAGATGCACCCTGTATATCATTATTTTGATTAATTTTATTAGAATTTCAAATTGTATTTAATATATTATACCCAGTATCAAATACAGCATATGGATACAATATTAATTACAATTAATATTTTATAGACCATAAATGTTTAAAAATGAATAAAAAGGAAAAAAAGCACACAGTATTTCTATCTTATTGAAATAAAAGTTTTGCTCATACTCAAAATTAAACATTTAGATATTTTCCCACTGGCAATATTGTCAAAATTAATGCAAAATGTTTTAATTTTTACCAAACGATATTTTCAATGAAAAATGTTCCATTTAAGACTTTCCAGGCATTTCAATATTTGACCTATCATTTCACCTTGCCTCTTTGATATGCCAGGATTTCTTGCTTGTTGTCTTCAGAGTGGTGCTTTAGATATTTATGTTCTGTGTGTATAAAATATCCATTAAAACATATCCTTAGGTTCTGTTTAAGTTTTTAATACCCTTTTACCATACTTTTACCAGACAGAATTGACTGATACTGAGAAGAATCAGTACAACTGCAATTTAAATGGAAACTGGGAAGATTGATAGTTTCTAAATTTAACCTCCTTTTTATACCTCTTTACAAAATTAATGCAATTTTAATGCTTTTTACTCACCCAAGTATTTCAATTAAGTCATTATTTGCAATTTGAAAAGGGGAGAACTGCTCAAATCAAGCAGAAAAAATAAACCCATTTCTTGGTGATACATTAAGTTGTTATATGCTTGCTCAAATTAATATGTTTGCATGATGAGGAAAATGTTTAGTAAAATAATCCATATTTTGTACAGCAATCCCCATTCCAAAATGGGACTGCAACTTGTGCCCTTATTACCAGTTTGAACAGAGAGGTCAAATATTGAATAGACCTGAAAACAATTAACTACAAGGGCAACTTTGAAACATTTGTCCTAGTAAATTTGCATTGCAACTGCTTACATTAGTGGCAGTGATGTCAATAAATGAATTTACAGGTCAGAGGGGGATAAAAAAGAGCAAATTTATATTTTGAGCTTTCATGTTATAATGAAGAATAGTTTATTATAGTTTACCAATGAACAGGCTTTTTAAAGCAATGAGATGAATCCTGGCACTGTTCTTTTACAATTGTTGTGGTTTCTAGTTTTAGAACAAACAGAACAACAAAAGAACTCCTAAAAAGCAAATTCTGTAAATTCCCAACCTAACTAAAAGTAGTTTACCTAAAGCTATTTGAAATTTGTAGATAAGTTTATGCCACTATTTCTTAAAACTTGTCCTATTATGTTTTCCTGCTAAACCTTAAGCTGCTAGGATTATATATGTCCCTTAGCCAAATTCTGAGGTTGGTACTCTGGTTTTCTTCCAATACTATTCAGATAAATTTCAGTCAGCTGGAGTTTTCATGAGAGTACATTCACAGAAGGAGACATGTTGCCTTGGTGGAATGCCTCTCCTGACATTTGTTGTGTTCCAAGTTGTTTTATGAGAGGGATGAATAGGTAGGTAAAAAAACTTTTGAGCATGGGGCTACAGCATCTGGGCTTCCTCAAACGTCCTCCATCAAAACCCACAGGAGAAAGTAGTACAAATTAATATAGCACTATTTTAACTGCCCCTGGTTTATCCTTGCTGTATATTTGACTGAGGTATGGAGAGGAAACTCCAAGGACAGATGAAGATTGTAACTCCCTGCCAGCATATCTGTAATAAATTTACATTGCCTTTGAGCAAAAAAGGGCAGTGGGAAGTATTGTATTCAGAGGAGAACCCAATTTCATACAGATAGGCCAATGTTAATAGGCCATCTTTCCATCAACTGGGGTTTTTGAAGAAGGGAGCTGATACAGATTTTTGGAGAAATGTTTCCCAGATTAAAGGTGTCTGAAATCTCACACACTGTAAATCATTTAGGCCCCCTCTACACATTCTCTCTCTAATGCAATTACCTTTCAGTTGCACAATAAATTTAGATTAGCTATACATGTACATTAGTGGCCATGCCTTAACAAGGTTCAAGCTATGAAGTTATTGCTTGAAAATATGCAATAATGTTTGAGATGGTTTCTATTCAGCTTTGATTTGCATGTGTAGGCAGTCTGAACCTGGGAGACCACAGCTGCTGTGAACTCTCAGGCACTGTGGAGCACAATGCACACCCAGCCAATGAGATGTCCCAGCTGCAGGGGGGTAGAGGCACTCCAGATAGTGGGTAGGAGATGTCAGCTGCTCCAATCTCCCAGCCACCAGGTACTTCGCATATCCCCACAACTGGGAGACCACAGAAGTGCCCTATGGCTTCAGGGTCTGAAAGTACAGCATCTAATGAGGCTCTTGGTTCTGGCTGTGTGTGGCACAGCCAGGACCAACAGCCCCATCAAGTGCAAGGATTCTTGGTCACAGCTGTGCATGGTCCTCTCAGCTGGGATTCCTCTCAGCAAAGGGGCTCCTAGCCTTGTGAGCTGCCTGTTAATTTAGGGGCAGCCCAGGATCAGGTTTCCCCTATACTGGTGATAAGGGGATCTAAGGCAGGGGAAGGCAATTATTTTGGGCAGAGGGCGACTTAATGAGGTTTGGTGAGCTGTTGAGGGCTGCATGGATTGCCATATTGGGACTGCCCACCCTTAGCCCTTGAACTTTTCCACTGGAAGTCTCTCCCCGTGTCCCCCAGAAATAGTCCTTTAGGGGAGAGGGGTTGCCACCTTAGAACCAGAAAAAAACAAATCATACACTAAAAGTTAAACACTTATTACAGTGGAGTCACATCGTATGCAGGGGTTAGGTTTTAAAGTCAGCGCATAAAGCAAAAATTGCATATAGTCAAAATTACGGAGAGCAAGTCATAGACGAAGTGGCTGGCTCTGGTTCAGCTCAAGAAGTTGATTGCATAGCCTCATCTTCTGCTGGTTGTTTTTTCTTGAAAAACATGGTGATCGGCAACTGTCGCTGTTGCCTCTTGAGCTGCTCAAACTTTTCTTGGTACGGTCCCGAATTGTCCATAATACTATATGTGATTTTGAGGCTTCGTTCCATAGAGGGATCATATTCAGAAATTAAATCTTTCAAGTGTTTTGCTGCTTGGAACACTTCAGCAAATTTATGAAGATTCCAACTTGCTGGCTCTTTCTGTTCATCATCATCATCTTCATCATCTGTAGATTATTTTATTAATTCCTCTAACTCTTCATTAGTCAATGTTTCTCTATGGCTCTCAATTAATTCTTCATTTTTTTCCTCGAGGATGTCGATGAAGTCATCACCAACCACTTGCCTGGCCACCTGAACAATGCGTTTCACTTCTTTGTCAAGGGTCGGAAAACCCTTAAAATCATTCATGCATTCTTTCCATAGGTTTCGCCAACATGCATCGACTGTTTCAGGCTTGATTGCATCCATTGCCTGTTTAATATAAGTGATGCAATCGTTAATGTTGAATGACTTCCAACACTCCATCACATTGAGATTGGGATCAGCAACCATAGCGCTACATATCTGTGAGAACATAAGCCTCGTGTACGTGGCCTTGAAACAGCGAATCATGCCTTGGTTGAGGGGTTAGAGGATGGAGGTGGTATTGTGGGGGAGAAAGATGACTTCAATGTCATTATACACAAACCAGAGTGCTTCAGGGTGACCAGGAGCATTGTCTATGATCAGCAACACTTTGAAGTCAAGTCCTTTCTCTTCGAGGTACTGCTTGACCTCCAGAATGAAACACTTATGGAACCAATCCAGAAATAATGCTGCCACCACCCAAGCCTTTTCATTTGATTGCCAGAACACAGGCAGGAGATTTTTGTTCTTGCCTTTTAGGGCATGGGGATTTGCAGCCCTGTAGAGCAAGCGTGGCTTTATTAAATGACCAGCCGCATTGCCACAAAACAACAAAGTCACACGATCTTTAGCTGCTTTGAAGCCAGGGGCTTGTTTTTCTGATTTCAAAATGTAAGTGCAGTTGGGCATTTTTTTCCAGAAGAGCCCAGTCTCGTCAGCATTAAAAACTTGTTCCAGAAGACAGCCCTTTTCTTCTATGATTGTCTTTAATTGTTCAGGGTAGGCTTTTGCTGCCTTTTCATCGGCAGACGCAGCTTCACAAGTAGTCTGCACGTTTTTGAGGTTGAAGCGGTTCCTAAAACTGTTAAGACAACCTTGGCTGGCTTTGAATTCCTTCTCATCAGAAGGCTGTCCCTCTTTGGGAGGTTTTAACAGCGCGTAGAGGATAAGAACCTTTTCTCTCAATGTGTTGTCATCGATAGGCACACGTTTACAGTTCATGTCTTCCAGCCATAAGTTTAATGCCTTTTCAGTCTTCACTGAAGTCTTATCATGCACTTGGCTCATCACCTTAGCAGTTATTGGAGCACTTGATGCCACGGCTTGATGAATTTCTCTCTCTCGAATCTTGATGGCAGGGATGATAGATTCGTTGTGGCCATATTTACGCACCACGTTGGAGACTGACATAAGGTTTCTCAATAAGTCCAACGCAGCCAGTTTTTCTGCCAGCATTAGAACAGATCACTGTTTCTTCAGTTGAGCACCAGATGAAATACTCAGCTTACGTTTAGGGGCCATGTTGTATGAAAAATAGGTATCTTTAAACACTAGAATCACACTCAGCACAGCAAGATGCTCACACTATGAGAGGCACGCAGGAACTGAGACTGACTGAGGGAACAGCAGATTCACATCTCCCATCTCACGCTCACTCTGGGGCATACACTTATTGAGTGGAATGGAGGGCAGAATCTCCCACACTATTTAAATTATAGTTTTTTTCTTCTTCTTTTTTTGCCGAGCACATATTGTTGAATTTGTGTAAGTGAAATGCGTGTATGATGAGACTCCACTGTATAACATTTTAGTTGTATTACCAAAAATAATTTTGGCATGATTTGTGTTTGTATACTATATATAGAGGTACTTGCATAATAACTCAAAATAAATGTTATATTGTGTGTGTACGGTGGGGTGTGGGTATCTGTGTGGAGTGGGCATGGGAGGGTGTTAGGAGGTAAAGGGGGAGTTTGTGAGTTTATGTGGCTGTCTGTGGGGGCATAGGGTATGTTTAGGGGTTGAATGGTGTTTGTAGGTGTGGGTGTGTGGCTCTGGAACACACTGGTCTCTCCTGCAGTCAACACAGGCAACACTGCAGTGTGTGTGTGTGTGTGTGTGTATGTGTGGAATTTGAAGGAGGGTGAGAATGGTGTGGGGACTGCTCCCACACCTCCCCCATGATGCAGCAGCAAGCAAAGGCACTGGTGCGTGGCTCTGGCCAGCACTGCACATCACAGTGAAGAGCACAGCCTCCTTTGGACAGTCTCTATTGCCAGCATGCCCCAGAACTCATGCAGCAGGAAAGAGAGGCCCCAGGTGCTGGACCTGGCTGCCTTCCCTGCCCCAGCTGGCTGCCATGCCTGGGGCTTCCCTCCTGTGCCATGCAAGTGCAGGGGTGCTGGCCATACAGACTGTTTTACAGGTGCTGCACTCCTTGCAGTGATGTGCATCACTGATCGGAGAGAGGCATCAATGCTAAGCATGAGCACGTTGCCCCCCCCCCACTGCTGCTACTAAAGTCACTGCTTGCAATGGGGGGAGTGTAGAAGAGGTCCCCACACTCTCTCTCACACCCTCATGCTTCCCAGCCAAGCTCCATGATACCCCTCTGGGTGTGGGATCCATTCTGGAGCCAGCCCTAGTCCCAAGCCCTAAGCCCCACACCCACTTCCAGCTTCCCTGCCTTCTGCCCAGAGGGAGCAGGACAACCAGGAAGACTGCACCATCAGCCCTGCCCTGTGTTAGTGTGGACCAGGTTCTTCATTCCATAATGGTAGGAGTGAGGTATAATAGGGTACATTGGGGGTAGATATAGATGCTTCACTCACACCTTCATGGGTGGAAGGGCTGGGCAAGGCACAATTCGTTGGTGGGCTGTGGGTCACACGAAAGTGCATGGTGGGCTGAATCCAGCCCGTGAGCCATATTTTGTCCACCCCAATATAAGGCAATGTCCCACAAACTCACCTCCAGCTGTGAATGTGTAAAGGAGGCCTTTGCATTTCAAAATAATAAGGATACAGTCCATTGCCAGATAATCCCCCTCTCAACTAATTTGAGCCCTGGCTAGATGCCTTATGTGGGAAAAAGAAGTTGCTTATGTTATATAACAGATCCGTGGCCATAGGGTGGCCATGATGCTCCCTGGTGACCATGCAGCCCCTGCCCAGCTCAGGCTCAGCTGCAGCCCTTCCCTTGAATTTCACTCACCACACCTTGATCTTAATAAAGGTTATAGAAGGGAGGGTTCTTGTGGGCTCTATGTGAGCGTGAACCTGTGTCAATCCCCACTGGGATCTTCCTGGGTCCCCACCATCACAGCTCCACACCTGCATACTAGCAGGCCTTCTCAGCCTGCCTATACCTCTGACAGGCACCTGTTGCCTAAGGGATTCCTTGCAAGGCTCCTTACATCCCCTATACCATGCCCTAAGCTTCATGGGTATTCTCATCCTCCATGTTGCCTAATTATGTTCTCAGCCCCCTTCAGCCTTTGAACCTCCCTGGTCCCTTATACAGCACCTTCTCCAGGCCCCTGGACTCTCTGTGGGCTCAAAATTAAAATAAAGGCCTCTTGCCTGAAAACCTCAAAAAGTTATGTCCTCAGGAGGCTTGCCTCTCCACCCAGGCCTGCAGAGTTGTCTTTATAAATTGCAGTACCTTCAAGAACCCTGCTGCCCACAGCTCCTGACCCCATGACTGCCAGGCAGAGACCACCTGACCAGTTCAGGCTCTGGGCTTATATATATCCAGCCTGAACCCTCTTCTGGTCAGGTGATTCTTTCATTAGCCCCCTGCAACACCTTCAAGCATCCTCATCCCACTACATGGTAATGTAACTAGATGGGGGTGAGAGCTGCAACAGCAGTGGCCTACGTACATGGAGGTAAAACTCCCTAGAACTCCCAACTCAGCTCCCACAGCATCTTTTCCCAAAGTGTCAGAACACCTAGTTGTTCCTCTGGGGGCCCCTTTACACGTTTACAATTAAATGGATAATTTTGCAATTACCTTAAGACCAGCAACACATGCAAAGTAGCTATCAAACAATAAAGAGCTCCAACCAGCTATGAAGTTAGACTCTATATTAGAAAAATTAGA
Organism: Crocodylus siamensis; assembly: GCF_052110815.1. Taxonomy (NCBI): domain Eukaryota; kingdom Metazoa; phylum Chordata; order Crocodylia; family Crocodylidae; genus Crocodylus; species Crocodylus siamensis. Next base: position 106,752,607 of record NC_143399.1, read on the forward strand.
ACATATGTACTAACTTTGTAGCTGGTTGCTGTCAAGCTTTAACTTGCACATGTAGCAGGGTCTCCCTTGTGGTTGGGAGCCCTGACAGCTGATGCGGTTCCCAGCTGAAGGGCGGCACAATGCCCAGCTAGGGCTGGGAGTCCCAAAACTGAGGGAACTGTCAGCAGCACAGATGCTAGATGTTAGGACCCAGCTGAGTACTGGCAGCCAGGGGGTGTGGCTCTCTTGAAGGTGCATGGGGCACCCCTGAGGCTGGGAGCCCCACAGCTGAGAAAGCTCCCAGTTTTGGAAACTTGCTCCTTGCTAGTTTAGGGGGAGCCCAGGATAAGGCTTCCCCTATACCAGCTATAATGTGCAATGGGTTCTAATGCATGATGCCACAATCATGCCTACTGCCATGCATGTGTGGCATGGCAGAAGGCACAATTGTGTAGATCATGTGTTAGATCCCATCACACCTTTACCGGTAGTTGTAGAAGGGCCCTGACAGCTTAGGTGTCCTCTGAGTCTAATTGCCAATTATATGTAGCGCATCAGATATGATAGATCAATAGTTTAGTCTAATAAGGTAAATTTCTATGCCTCTATTAACTGTTCTAGAAGTAGTAGAGATAATTCTGAAATAGCCAGGATCCGGACAACTTCTCAGTTTTAAATATTTAGAATAAGCACATCATTAGGCATCAGTTTGGATATCCTTGGGGGTTATGACTTAATTAAGCTAAAGTGACATTCATGATCAAAGGCTATAAGGTAAGATGATACCAAAGTAAAAACGAAGAACAAAAGAGAGATGGCTTGGGGTGAGGGAAGTGCTGTAACTGCTGTTAGAATTTTAACATTTATTCTTAATTCCTTCAATAATACTAGTCTTAGTTTATATATTTTAAATGGGCTTTTCCACTCTTCCTTCCCTAGGTCTAAGAAAAAAAAAAGAGAGAGAAAGAACTTTTTGTTTCTTAAAATAACATAAGCATTTGGCTGGGAAATTCACTAAGTGCACTAATTAATGTAATCAAAAGTCTAAGCCATTATTGTAGGCCTGAAATGGACAATTTAATGGACTGAGTTTTATGCAGTTTCTAATGAAAGTTGACCTCTTTCATTAATCAGAATTCAGCATAATACAGCACTGTCTGAATATTGCATAAAATTCTTTACCTGAAGCTGGCAAATAGATTGTGGTTAAAAGAAAGAGGGTAAAAAAAGAAAGTAAAGCAATAAAGAGGGCTGCCTTCTACAGCCTCATAAAATTCCATCACACACATTTATTCAGGTCAGTTATGTGACACAACTCAGTATGTTTTCAAAAAAAGAAACTCTTTCTAAAGGCATAAAGAAGCCCACACTTGGAAGGCACTACTGTATTATATAAGTACTGAAAAATATTAGCTCTTGGCTTCTTAGATCCACACTTCTTCCACTTAATCTTCAGCTAAACAGTTATCAATTAAGGAAAAACTCCTGAGAAGCAGTTCACATCAAAAAAGATTATTTCATGCCTTAGGTGTAAGTGGTCGGATAATAATTTGAAGGTCTTCAGCAATGCCTTGTAATTTAACTAATTTTACTCATTGGTTCTCACAAACTGGAAGTTAAGCAAGAACAAAATAGCCTTGCATTTGTCAACACAAATTTCAGCCCCCTAAGTATCACCAGTCACAAGCATTAAAAAATCATGAGGTATTCTTTAAAAATTCATGAGATTAGCTGAAATGTTGGACGACTAAAATAAAATAAAGTGAGGGCAAAATCTTGGCTCTGGTGAAACTTCTGGATCTGGCCATAAACTTAAATTGGGGGGGGGAGGGATGCATGGTGCATAAGTACCTGGCAGAATTTCAGCCCTTGCATTCATGAAAGCTTAACAAGCTGCTCCCTCTTGTATTCATTGGGATTGCTGGTGTCCCAGAGGAGACTGGGAGGGGGGAGGGGGGATTATCTTCCATTTCAGTCAAACACATGCACATCTCCAGCTTTCCATTCCCCAATCATATAGCTGATTATACAAAATAAAATAGCTGCAAACCATAACCGTATGTAGCAGTAGATGCACGGACCCTGTGAATTAATTCCCTTTGCTGGCTCCTTCACTATGGGTAATTCTTGAAAGGCACCACAGAGCCCAAAATGGAAACCATATAATTAGCTATGGAGCGCGTGTCCAGATGAGTGTGCATGTGTGGTATGTGGCACTGCAGACCTGTCTGAGGAGCCACACACCACTTGCGCTGCACATGTAGGTGTTCCCTATGCTGCTAATTCGCAGTACAGGGAAGTGGGTGGGTTGTGGGGAGTTGACACCCACAGCCCAGGTGCTGGCCTCAGCCTCCCCTACCCTACCTGGGGCAATGTGCAGTGTGCCAGAGCACACAAGCATGGAAGTTCCCCATGAAAAAATAGCAGTGGCATATATTGTGCCACTGCTGTTTGTCCCCAGGAAAATGTACTTTTCCACTCATGAGGATGCACCCATAGAGTGGCTGTATCATTAAAAGTGGAACTTGTTCAAAAAAGTGGTTTTTTTGTTTTCTTTTGTTACTAATATGTTAAAAATATTATATTCATAAATGTTTCATGTTCAGTATTTTAGTTTCCAGTATGACTACTACTACTACTAATGATGATGATGATGATTTCTTACATTAAAAATTGTTTGTTTCTGCCCCATCTTTATACTTGCAGGGAAAATGGGAAGGAAAAGAAAGGGAACCTAAACCCCAAACTTCATCTTTTTCTTTCAAATGAAAATTAATATTTTGTCCAAACTGAACCTTTTTAATCAAAATATATGATTGCTAAAAAGCTAGTTTTTTACCAGAACATTATTTTCAATCACTTTTCTCTAAATATAGCATAAAGAATTATACACAATGTAAATACATATCAAACATTAAAATGACAGTGTAAGTAACCTCTGAGTTTTCTAGTAATCATGTATGTAGTAAAATTTTCATGTGTTCAGTATTTCTATTTACAAGTATATGATAAGCTTAAAACACTTGATTGCTGCATTTGTGTTCAGTTTAGCTATATAAAAATCTCTGGTGATTTATAAGTTGATTATGATAATTTATAGTATCATTTTATGTGGTGTGCTTGTTATTTTCTTAGTGAATAAATGAAGTTTGCAAAACTATTTACTTTTACTGGGCTTTTATTTAGATTGAAAAAGAAGTCAAATTCTGAAAAGGGCTGATTTAAGAGTAAAGTTGTAAAGTCAACATCTAGAGGAAATCTAGTTTGCTGATATTTCACTCTCTTATTAATATACTGATACTGGAATTTAGCATGTACTGCCACAAATTCCTCTGACAGGAATGGGATTTACAATGACTATTATAAGCAACAAGTTTACAACACTGAATTCTGGAAATATTTCAAAAGCAAATATGTTTCTCCTGTACTTCAGGTAATATTCATTGCATTTATTTTAGTGTAATCTATATGGAGTATACTGCTTATTTAATTTATATTTAAAATTGAATCCTTCAGGAGAAAAAAACAAGGAGGGAAAAATTCTGTTCTCACCTACACTACTGAAAATGTAGTAGATTTCCAGTCACTTTGTGAAATTCAATTGGATTTATCCTGGAGTACTTGAGGGCAGAATTTGGCTTATTTCTTTTTCCTAACTAAGAAACTACAAGTAGTTGGGTAAGAAAGCTGCCGCCTTGGCAGTCTGTGCAGTGACTGCAGAATGCTTCAATACCATCATACAGCTCCTGAAGGCCTATAATTGTCAAATGAGTTATGGTAATTGTTGATTCCCTCCTCCTGTCTTCTGTTTCCTAAAGCTACTCATAATAGGTAGCTGTATAGACAAAAGGCAAATCTATAAGTATAGCAAGGGAATGTTTTGCTTCTGCTATTTCATGTTAGTTTGCATTTGCTTGAATGTACTACCAGGAAGTAGTATGTCTAAAAATCATTTATAAGCAGATCGGTTAGCATATGTCACAGTATACTTGGGAGAAACCATCTGACCTCTTTTGAGTTCATCAGATAATAGGTTTGACTGCCTGCCCAGACTTCATTCTGGGTAAGACCACACAATCTAGCCAATCTGACTGTATTGCCAGGCTGCAACCTCTCTGTTTCCCAATCTTATCAATTCCTATTGTATTTGGCAGCTGTAAACCCTTTTCCGTTACAGAAGTGAGATCTGCAATCTGATTAAGAGGTCTCAGGAACAGATTTTTACCCTCTCCTTCCTGGCCTTCTGTTTCACATTTAAAGAATCAGTGCCATATCCTCCTGCCTGCTAAAGGATATTCAATGTGAGGTCTGTCTAAGTGGATCACTGTGAGATAACTAGTTAAGAAGAAAGCCTCTTTCAAATAGTGTTTTAGGAGAAATATTCCCACTCAAAGTGATGCTGGTGACATGGAGAAATCTCAAGGTAGTTATTTTTTAAGAACTTTGTCTTCCATTGAAAGGCTCAGAATTCAAGTGGTAGTGGGTTATCCTGGCAAGATACAGGAGCTGCCAGTATCAATGTAGAAGAAAGGAGGGGATTTTTGCATTTAGGTCCAGCTGTGAAGCATCTCCTCTTCAGCATTTTATTGCAGATACTGACCGAGCCCAAATATGAGGTCACATCTCTTTCTCCCTCCCACTAAAGATAAGGCATAGTCCAAGAAAGAAGGAACTGGGAATGAGGAGAACTGGTGCTTCTGCCAGCACTCATGCTGACTACATGTTTTTACCAGGGGTGGATCGCCCCCTTTTCCTTGTCTCTCCATCCAGGGGGTAGACAATGCCATAGGAACAGTAGCTGGGATCTTTTTAAAGTCCCTCAGTCAGGTTACCTCTCCTGTTCATTCCCATCCAAGCATAGCAGTACACCTAATCCCCTTTCCTTCTATTCCCCCTCCTCCCCTTCTAGTTGCTTCTGCTTTCCTCAGCTAACACTCAGGAGTTGCTCCTGTCCCACTCCACATAGGGTGCATCCAGATGAGCACACATGTTCCTCTTTCTCCATCTCAAAACCCTTTGAGGCAGGGCAAGAGGCACATGCAGGAATGAAAAAATGTTCCCCGCACTGCAAGTTCCCCTGTCCAGGGGTCTAAAACAAATGAAGTTAAGAAAGCAGGGCAGCCAGAGGCTGGGTCTTCCACAGAGATCCTCTAGCTGCCAGAGCATCACCATGGTTGGCCCTTGCCCTGGTGCTGAAATGCACAGCCTGGCAGACAGCATGCTGCAGCACCAGGGCTCCAGTGCCAGTAAGTAAAAAGTCGGGGGGGGGCTGAAGAAGCGGGAAGGGAACCATGAGGGGTGGACCTCCATTGGCCCTGCCCACTCCCCCAGCTCTCCTGATAACTTCCCTGCCAGGCCCCTCCCCCCGCCAACCCCCCTCCAGCCCCCAGATCTGCTTCTTTTTTTTTAAAGTGATGATGCCTGGGGTGGGGGGCAGCCATGGTGGCCTAGGCATGCAAATGGGGTATGGGGCCAGGTGGGGCAGCCATTGTTGGGTCTGAAGGATCAGGAGGTGGGGCTGGGAGGGGCAGCAGTTGGGGGGATGGGGTGGGGCATGTGGGCCTTATGGAGGGGTGGTAGCCCCTGTGGGGACCATTTGGCCCTCATTGGGGGGTCGTAGCCACTGTCAGGGGGCCGTATTCCCTTTAGGGGCCATTTGACCCCTGTTGGGAGGCCATAGCCCCTGTGTGCCTGTAGCCCCCCAACAGCCAGTGCTTTAACAATGTAGCTATATTAATAAAACATTGGCCAACTGATTGTTGTCTCTATGCCTCACTCTCTCTCTCTCTTTATAGTGGTCTTTTAATTGTGGAGGAACATAGATTTTTGGGTATTTTACAATGACTTTGGTATTTTTTTTATCAGGGATTTTTCAGTTTTCCAACAAGGAACACCAGAATTCCTGCTAGGGAGGCCAGTGGCAGGACCCTGCCTGCTCAGACCTGGCACCTTGGACCCAGCTGGCTGTGGCTGACCTCCTTGCCAAATGCGGCCAGGAGGACATGCTTTGACAGTTCAAAGCAGGCCACCATGCCTGAAACATCTTCCAGACAAAAGCTTCCCAGGTGGCTGGGCACGGAGTACACATGGCAGTAGCAAGGTTCCCTCCAAGCTGCACATGTGCATCGCCATGCACAATTTAATACCATGCCAGGCACTAACTTACTAAAACTTCACACCCTCCTGGAAAGGAGCTCGGCTGTGGCATGGCAAAGCGAGGTGGGGGCTGGGGCTGGGGGCTGGCACGGGCTCTGCTGGTGCCGGGGAACTGCTCTGCTGAATCAATGCCACTCCCTGCCTTTCAGCTGCTTTTACACCATGGAGCTGGAGCTGCCCTGCTGGTCCAGGCTATGCCTGCCCCACACACCTGCCCACTCACCCACCTGCACTTCCTTGTCTGGCAGCACCCCCTGGTGGCTACAGGGAGCAGCATGGGTGGGGCTGGAGGAGGGGCTGGGCCAGGCAGCTGGAAGCAGCCATGTCTTCCTGCACCTTCTTGGGTGGGGAGCACTACAGGAGCCACTTCAAGCCAGGTAAGTGGAGGTTTCTGCCTGTACGGCCTTGCTTCCCATAGGGGCTCAGGGCCCTCATGGTGCCCCCATGAGGGCCCCACTGCCTATAGGCACCCCTACCCCATATATAGACCCTGTTGCCCCTAAGGTGCACCAGCTTCCCCTGGAGAGGCCCACACTGCCTAGAGGGTATCCATGCTCTCTTATAGGGGGCCTCTGTGCCCCCATGGGACCCTAACCCTAACCTGGGGTCCCCTGACCCCCAGTTGTCTTTCCTGCCTGGTGCACATGGGGCTGGACCCAATGATCTTGTGATGGTCTTTCCACCCCTTACAATCTATGAACTCTATAGACAACATCCAGTGTCCATGCTCCCTTACAGGGGACCCCTGTGCTCCCATGGTAGCTGCACTGCCTATAGGGTGTCCTCTGGGACCTTAACCCAGAGAATAATGGTGAAGATCCATTACATGAGGATTCTATTCTATTAGGCTTAGCATAGTCCAGATCCAGGCTTAGCAAAAGGGGGAGGCAGGACCGAAGCAGTGCACTCACAGACTAAAGCAGTGCACTCATGGACTGAAGCAGCTCATGGATCACTACACCTTAGAGGGACCATTGGGTAGTAATGCTGCACAGAGTCCAACCCTGCAGCCACAGCACGCTGGCAGCTGGCCCAGAGGGTCAGATACCTCATCCCAGTCTGGCAGGTGTGCAGCAGATCACAGTCAGGCAGCAGTATCCACTGCCAGACTGCTGAATTTGGTAAAGGGTTCAGGGAACTGCTTTAGCAGTCCAGCTGGCACAAGGAGTAGTGTCCCCAGGTACAATTGGCTGGGTCCCAGAAGCTCCCGTCATGCTCCCATCATGTCATGGACTGAAAGGGAGGTAGCTAAGTTCCACTGGACCCCTTCTGGATCAGTCCATCTTATTTTTTCACCTGTGTTGCTGCTGTCTTCTTACCTGTAAAGTAGAAATAATGTTTTTTTTCACCTTACCACTTACATGTCAGAGTGTATATGTAATAAATATACAAAGCTATGTATTGTACAGAAAAGCTTTCTCTTTCCTGAGTGCTTTCACATAGTAAGGAACTAGTGCCTGATGAACCTAAAACAAACTGTGAGAATCTTTATAAAGTATCCTACTTCTAAAAAAAGAGGGAAAAAACGGGGAAAAAAGGGAAATCTCTTGGGAACATTTCAAGTATCTGGCAAAATAATCAGTTGTAAAAAACAGATGTATGCATTGTGAATGAGAACACAATACTGCATTCACTATCAATGAAATATGTCATAATTTTCAGCTCAGTGCCAATAAAATGACAAACACCCAATATTTTAAATATACATCTGTCAACATCAATTTATTTGACAAAAATCCTATTGTGAAAATATAATTGAATCTAAATTTATTATTCAATCACAGAAAATACATTTGCTATTTATTTGAGAAAGAGTCCCCGGAAAGTTTGCTCCACAACAAATACATATTTCTCAGTAACTTTACGAATTGCAATAGAGGAAAATGAATGAAGCATACTGAGTGTACTATGTTGTTGCCTAAAAATACTGATTTTGATTGGCTTGTGTCACATGTTTAGAGAGTGTAGTGTAAATACTAGGGCTGTGCAAAGCTTTGGTCGCTGATTCAATCTGGAGGCGATTTGGCCCAATTTGACAGCTGAATCTCCAAATCCAAATAGAATCAGGAGACCCTTTAATCTCTCTGAATCAAATCAGAACCCTCCAAATCAATTCAAAGAGATTCAATGATTTGGACATAGACACAGCTTTATATATTTTTTCTGCATACCTCAGGGTACTAGGTATGAATGTTGAGATGTTGGGGCCAATGAAGCATTCCTTGATGTTGGGGCCAATGAAGCAATGGGAGCACAGCAGAGGGGTGCAGTCCCCGATGTGCTTGGCGGCAGACCTGGAAGTGGACCAGAAGCACCAGTGCTTCTGGTCCACTTCTGGGTCTTCCGCAGAGCGAGTAGGGGACCGCCCCCCCACTGCCCAGCTCTGCGACTGGTGCCTCCTGGGTCTGGGGGGGCACCCGGGGTCTGCCCGCGGTTGATCGCAGAGCTGGTGGGACACAAGGGAGTCCACCACTGAGTATGCAGGGACGACACCTGCATTCCTGTGGAATGTGCCATCCGCCCCACCATCTCAGCATTCATAAGCTGCATCTGGTACCTCAAGGTACTTCTTAAGTAGTTGTTCTTATTCAGTTCTATATATCCTGTGCTTAAGGATACTATTAAGATAATGTTTATTTTATGTGATTAGGTTTCTTATATGGTGGGTGGTGAATTATATGCCTGAGACCTCTTCCCAAGGCCTGTGTCCAGGTTCTGAATTTTACTAAAGCCAATTTTGAGGATGCAAAAGGGGCTTAGGTCCTAATTTAGGAAGGTATTTAGCAATATGCCTAATGCTAAGAATATTGAGTAGTTGCTTGTGAGTACTTGTAATGAGCCTCCTGGTATGCAAGGTATTCTATACCATTCTCACAGTGCTCTTGGAAGTACTTTTAAGAAATATGGCCCTATTGTCCTGCTCCCACTTCCCAAAACTAGGGACAGAAATTACATGTAAACTGGCATAAGTGATTGGAAATCGATTCAAATCTGTAACATAACAGAAGTTCAGAGTGCATAAACTGCTTTGAAAATGACCAGAACTGGTTTAAGATAAACCTTGATGGATGTAGTATGAGATTTAATGGATTTAAAATAAATTGGTTTATTGAACTTCTGTTTCAGATTGCCTCCAGATTCAAGTAACTTGGTCTCCTAGCATCTCAGGATGCTTTTCATCTCTCCCCACAAACCCCCTTCTCACAAGGTAAGCAGACTAGCCTTGGCCTAAGCTGTCTTTTCTTGCTGAGCAGGGTGGCACACTCTAACCTCCCCCAGCCCAAGACTCACTGCAGACATGTGGCTGTATTTCTAGAATCAAAATTGAATGTCTGGTCACTTGCTTATTGGTTCAATCTACACAGCTTAGACCAACGTGCAAAAATTGAATTGATTCCCCCTCAGGCTTTTTGACTGTCTGTACTTAGCCCATGTGGCAATCCTGGAAATGAAGCAATGAAATCATCCTGGCACTGTTGTCACTCTCAAGCATATGGGGAGGAGAGAGCAAAACAACTCTTTCAGGGGGCACCTTTAGGTTACCGTGACCACCACCTTTCTAGGTTTGGCGCATGTGGACTGGTGGGCTATTCTTTTTGGTGGTACTCTCAACACTTCTGTAGAATTAGAAAAATAACAAAGGAATTTCAGTATCAAATTCCAAACTCTAGAGTCATATGGCTATATATAAATAAGGCTCTCAGCTTTTTATTTGGTTAAGTTAATTTGGTGTGTGGGAAAGCTTGGAAACCTGAACCCAAAGCTTAGAAAACCATGGTCACCTCTACGTGTGCGTTTAAGCACAACTAAGTTTAAAACATATTAAGCTAATGTGCATTAAGCATTTTTTGGCTGGTATCTACATGTGCAAGGACTTGGCAGTAACATTTGTGTAGACACGATCCAGTACTAACTTTAGTGTCAGATATGCCCCGCCACTAAAGGCACATAGCACAGCCATAAGGACTTGGCACTAAAGTTAGTGCCAGGTCATGTCTACACGTGCATTAATGTGCTTTAACTAATGATGCTTAAATTTGATACCTGTATTTGCAGGTGATTAACCTAATTTTGCCATTTTTAATGCACATTAAGTGCACGGACATGTAGATTCACTTCAAATTTAGCTAATGTACATTAACACATCTAGTGTAGACATGCCCCATGAGTCAAAAATACTTTGTTGAAGGTTTCCTAATGTATTGGAGTGAATTTCATCCTCCAAGTACCCAGCAAAATAGATCATGTTGCCCTCATTGCATCCTAAGCTACTTGAGTTATAGCTGATTCTCTACTTTTGTTGCTTTCTATACACTGATGGGGTTTACTACTGGTTCTTTTTAATTTACATGAAAATTATGCATCGGTGGAGTGCAGATCTTCCATGAATAGAATCCATACTGACATTAATTTTAAACTAAGCTGCCTCTAACCTCATCCAGCTGCTTTGTGATGTTTCTAGCCTAAATAGAGAGAGACTTCCTGATCTGATAACCAAAGAAGTGTACAAAAGAAAGAGAAAAGCAGAAAAGCGAAAAGAAAAAGTAGGTTAACACTAATACCAAAGACATTGTGCTATACAGGATACATTATTGTCATAATATTAATATGTAAAATTTATTAAATGAAGATTTTTCAATACTTAATGGGTTTTTCACATCAAACTGAAAAATCGCTTGGTTTCAAAATAAAAGCAATATAGGCTTGAACATGGAACCAACTAATAGATCATTATGCACAACATTAAACCTCCAAATGCTTGCAGGAATGTTTGATGCTACAGTACTTTTAAACAACTGTGATGCAATTAATTTCCCAAACTAAATACACCAGCAGCTAATAACCATAAATGCACTACTCAGGCGGTTAGCTGATAAAAAAGTATATATTACAGAGCTTTCTAAGAGTATGGAGGTGGGGCAGTTGGAGGGGAAATGAATTAGAATTCAAGGTAACTATTTCCACCTTCAATTAAAACCTTCAATTTACATGTAAATTTATTTGAAAGGAGTGGTCCATAAATCCTGCTTGCATACCTTACTATTTCGATTGTTGGTAATTTATCATTATGTATTATCATAAAATCATAGATATTAGGCTTAGGAGTGACCTTTTGGGTCACCTAGTCCATGTCTCTGCATCACAGCAAAACTATACCCATATTTTTGTACAGATTCCTCCATTACTTCCCTCTCTAGTGTGCTTGAATGCTTCTAGTGATTGTGACCTCCATTGGCAAGTTATTCCATTATCTAATTGACCTCACTGTAATAAAGTGTTTTTTACTCTTTGCCTTCCATTTTTCTTAATTTTAGGATATTGCTTCTAGTTTTACCAACAATGACAAATGAAACTAAAACCTCTCCTTTTCTTTTTGTTAATTCCCTGCAGGTACTTATCCTGTCACCTCATTGTTGGTCTTCCCTGTACAAATTCAGTGCTCTTAACCCCTCTCCGTTGGTCATGTTTTCTAAACCTCTCAGCATTTTTATTGCCTATCCTGCTGTACTGATTTTTTGTATAATACAGAGCCCAGAATTGCATGCATTGTGCCAGATGTTTCCAATGCTTTATATTTCTATACAGAAAAATGATAATGCTTTCAACTCAAGAAGCACCTTTTAGATTAAGATTTTAATGCACTTCAGAAGTATTGACCAACCCAAAGTCTCTTGGAAGGAAGTAATATTTTATTGTGGCCATATTAAAGACAGTGAAAGGAAAGCAGGAAAGTTTTTAGTTTCTTCAAAGTCACATGGGAAACTATCAATATTTATCTTATGTGTTCATATCCTATCATATGGAATTTGCCAAGAGGGGGATAGTACATCTAGGAATCAGTTCATTGGCTATTACAATATCCGGCTCACATTCTGCAGTCCCCCTCCATAATCTACTATAGGCAGATTCCCCCTTTATCTGGGAAACTCCTGGCAATGTAGCCTTGTTGTGGTAGCTCTTATGACATCTCGCTGCACATTCTTAACGTAGGAGGAATGGTCAGGAAAAGCAAGACTGGGGGTTGGACTGCTCTTTGTTCAAATGACCTGTGGGGTTCTGGCATTATAGGTATCTGGAACAAATATAAAACAGCTTTAAGACGGTTTTATATTATTTAGAGAAATAGTAGACCTCAGAAAGAAGGGACAAAAATCTGGATTATATCAGCCTTTGTCTTCTTCGCCCACCTCTAGTTTTGAGTGCTTCTCACTAAAGCTGAAGCATTAAATACATCAAAGAATGTAGAGTGTATGTAAAGTGCTACCATTTTTATCTGATAACATTTTTCATTCATTTTGCACATGTGTAAATGACTGAGTAATCAGACTTTAATAATTACACCTTGAATAATCATTTATACCTGAGCAAAACAGGTATAAAGGAAATATCCTTGCTAGTGGTATATCTGGATATAAAAATGTTTTATACTTTCAAAGTGTATATACTAATTCATGGCACAAAAATGTGGAGAACCAAACTTTCTATAATTTTTTCTGATTGTTTGGATGTGATCTTTTTGGAGCCAGAGTAATTGATGTGACAATAATATGCATTTGAGGAGTGTAAAAGTCATGCGGTTTTTTTCCCTGGGCAATATTATTTTTCTTTCAAGTGCATGTTTTTTTTTTTTTTACAGTTGGACAAGGACTGTCATGTAACTGAGATTTTTTTTATATTTCTCTTCCAGTTTCTTCTGCAGTGCAGGCTTATTTAAAAAATAATCAAAAAGCTTTTTAAAAAAGTCATTGAACTTGTGCAATCAAAGGGATTCATTTGGGAGATTTCTCTCTCCCTCTGCTTCTGTTGCTCTTTCCTTTCTCTGACACCATGTATCAGATCCCAAAATGAACATTGAATTGTCAGCCTGAGACAACATAAAAACTTACACAAATAAATCTTCCTTTTCCCCACTTTGCTGGTATCATCTGTGGAAAATCTCTAAGCAGATTTTCAGGCATTTTCATTACGTATATATTATGATTCTTTGACTAGGTATCATACAGCATATACAATTAAAATGTAATAAAGCCCCTGATGTACATAGTTTTGATTTCTCACCAGGTCTTTTCTACATACAGAAAAGGACTTCAAGGGACCTCTGAGGTCATCAAGTTCAGTACTCTGCTACTTTAAGCAAAAATGCTGTACAATCATATTCCTAAATTACCATCTCCTTTTAAAATCTACTCATTCTGAATGCAGCTAGGCAACTTCATGAAAGCTGTTTGGAGTCAATACAGTTGCAATAAATACAGTATAGTTTTCCATTATTCTATACCAGTCAAAAGAGAGATGTCAGAATGTCTTGAGATATGTCTGCAATATCATAATAGCACTGTTGAGATCAGCTTTACACTTGCTGGCCATGTCCAGTTGAGCATGGCCGTGTAGTATGTGGTGCTGCAGACACATCTGTAGCACCACATGCCACATGTTCAACTGTTCTCCACACTGCAAGGGAGTATGCAGTGGGTGGGGGAGAAGGGGAGTTTGACCCCTGGATATCCAGTGATTAAATAAGCCCGCACAAAAAATGTGGAGTGGCGCACAAGGAGGCAGCATGCGCTGCTCAAAACCAGAGCATGGCCAGACAGAGCTACACTGCAGCTGCTGGCCAGGCTTCATGGGCATTTATATACATACTTTTTGCCCTGCAATGTGCCGGAGATCCGTCACTTCGGACTAGACTCAATTAATCAAGCAAGCTCTGTATGCAAACTGATGCAAACTGCACTGCACTGCTTGCAGTTGTATAAGTGGCAAAATGCATGACAGCTTGCAGAAAATGGCAGTGGTGCACTTTTGGACTAAAGAACCTGAGGTGTTTTAGTTCAAAAGTTCACCGCTGCCATTTTCTGTGCTGATGTGCATTTCACCGCTTATACAACTGCACTCACTGAAGTTGCATTTGCATGTCTAAAAATGCCCCCAGTGGAAGAGTCACCAGTGCTGCAGCCCTGGGAGGCCCCCAGGATCCCAAGTAATACTGCTGGGATCAGCACTGGGCTGGCCCCAGACTCCCCTACCTCACCCAGGATAACCTGCCATGTGCCAGAGTGCACATAGCATGGATACTTCCCAGGAGCAATTAGCAGTGACACAAGGTGTCAGAGTTGTCCACGGGGAATCAAACGTCCACATTCATCTGGACATGGCTGCTTGGTGCATCTACACATGCAATTACTAAGCCTGAAAAACTCTGAAGTGTATTACTTCAGACCTAACAGCTCCTGGGCATGCCATTTGAATGTGCATCTGGGAGCAAGTAACTGCGCAGCAAAAATCTCTGCAGTTTATTCAGGCACAGCACATGGAGCTTGGGCAGAGCAGCCTAGCTGGTACAGGAGCCTGGGGGTCAACCTGCCAGCCTGGGCTGCTCCCTCTGGCTCAGTGTGCTGCAGAGGGGCTGGATGCGACAAGGGAGCTTCAGTGCAGGGCTATCCAGCAGGCAGCCCTCATGTTGAAGCACCCTCATGCCCTGGCAGCCCCTTTAGAGTCTACATGTCTGATGCTGCAGAGATTTCTTTGCAAGTACTCTGTGGAGCTGCATCCAGATGAGTGGGAAGGTGTGCTTCCTCAGGGACAAATAGCAGTGGCACACCTACTATTGCTTGTGTAGTGGCACACCTGCTGCACAAGGTGTGCTGCTGATCTGCTACTTGTTTCCAGGGAATGCCTGTGCCAGGTCTGCTCTGACATGTGGCAGGTTACCCTAACTGGGGTAGGGGAGGTTGGAACCAGTAACTATGCAGGCTCGAGCAGCATTACTTGGGGTCCTAGGACCCTCTTACTTTCAGCCACGGCAGAAAGCCTGGCTGGTAAGTGGAGCATGGCTCCAACTGGCTAGGTTCTAGTTTTGGGTGGTGTGCAGAGCCACCACATGCCCCACCCCACTCTTTTCAGCATTAGTTTTTTTCCCATGTGGGGAATGTCTGCATGTGCAGTGTGTGGCACTGCAGAGGGGTTTGCAGTGCCACATACCACACATCCATGCTCATCTGCATGCAACCCTGCTGGGGAGTCAATTAGTTTAATTGGGACACATGTATAAACAGTAAGACATTTACTGTGTGTCTAATTAGTCAACTGTGCAGTAAATGTCTTGTGTAGATGTGCCTGCTGTGTAGTTTAACTATATCTACATGAAGTTGAGCATTTACTGCTATACCCTGCTGTAAGCCATCATGCCTGCTGCCTGCTACCACATTCCTTTCTGTGGTGCCCCCTGTTCCCTATGTTGACAATAACTGTAAAAGAAATACAAACATTTCCTTCATGTCCCTTTCTATACAGACTTTAATGGTGCCTTGTGTTGCTCTTTATGCCCACTACATATCTGTATACCATTTAGGCAGAATCTAGTCCTTAAAGTTTACTAAATCTCAACTACATTCAGGAGCCTTTGTGTGCAGTTTATTTACTTATGCTCAGTGTCAGGTCTTAGCACAAATGGCTACAAAAGTCAGTAGTCAAGAGTGAGTACTTAAGGTGTTAGACACTATTAATGCAAATCAAAGTGACAGAATCTGATCATTAGTGAAGAACATTTCCTTCCTACTGGTAACCCAGGCAGGTTTCTAAAACTACTGTTAGCAGCTGTCTACATGTGCTATTACTGTGCATGAATAAACTCTGGAGCGTTTTGGGTCAGAATTAATTGCTCCCAGAAACACCATTTGAATGTGCAGCCAGGAGTAATTAACTCCTTAGCAATAAGCTCCAGAGTTTATTTATGTCCAGTGCATGGAGCTGAGTCAAAGCAGCCCCAGCTGGCAGATAGCCCCAGGGGTCAGCCTGACAGCCTGGGGCTGCTCTTCCTGGCTTACTGTTCTGTGGAGGGGCTGGCAGGGGCACAAGGGAGCTTCAGTGAGGAAGCTAGGCAGCAGGAATGCCCCACTCTTGTGCCCCAGCTAGCCCCTACAACATCTACACATGCACCGGTGCAGTTTTTTACTCCACAGCAGGATAGCACTTGTATTTACTCCCCTGTGTTGTATTTACTATACTAATACTCTAGTATTTACAAGTACTATCCTGCTGTGGAGTAAAAAACTGCAGGAGGGCATGTGTAGATGCTGGAGGGGCTAGCTGGGGCACAAGGGTGAGAGACTCTTCTGTCTCAACAAAAATGTCATTGTCATGCAAACCAATGTGAAACAGTATGGTAGTTAGCAATCCACACAGAGATACTATAAGAATGCAGTTACCATATTATAAAAGAAAGTGGTGCACATTCTGTTGAATAAATCTTTGATTAAAAAGTGCATGAAGTCTAGTACCATGCTTGTTCTTTCTGCTATTTTTGCCACTAATGGTAATAATCCCCCTAAAGAAAGAATCTAGTCTTCTTTGAGATCAATACTGCAGTTACACATTATGTCTGGGTCAAGTCATAAAGCATTTAGAATATGTTTCCCCTTTCTTTTTTATACAGGGGCTTGCTGCATGTCACTGACCCATGATTAATTCTATTCTGGTTCTGAAGACAATTGATGAATTCTACGGAGAAGCTGCATCTGAAATGTCAAATCTACAGGTTGTGGGCTAGCTGCTCAAATAGAGGACTCTGCTCAAGATCCATAGCTTCCACATGACCTGAAAGCAAGCTTTGGGCAATAGGCAAGAAAAGAAAAACTGGGATAGTAGCATCTTGCAAGAAATAAAGCGTGCTCCTAACAATGACATCTATTTCTGCCACTTTCAGATCCTTACCCCAGTGCTTCCCAAAATGATTCCAGATTTCATTTGGGGAAAGGGAAGGGAAGGGGACAGGAGAAGAGAAGAGAAGTAGCTAATGGGCTCTAGAGGTACCATAACTGGTAAAATGGTTTTTCCGGTCTCTGACTCAATTGGACTGTTACTAAAAAATTATGAAGCTATGACAATAATAATAAATTAATAGGGGAACAGGACATTCAGAAATGAAAATTTAGATTTTCAAGGGGGCTTAGGCACCATTTAAAAAACAGGGAGGAGGAAACTAGAATTAGCACAACACACACTTGTCTGCACATTATTGTAACTATTTTCGGTAAGTGGCTATTCAATACCAAATGCCCAAACACTCTGGGTTCACGTCACATTATATAAAACCAGCAGCATCTAGTATGGGATACCTGGCAGCAAATTTTCCTCATTGAATAATAATAAACAAAACAATCACATTTATAATTTTATTATTATAACAAATACACTAACAAATGCACATCAAACTAAAAATGAAAGCCTTATGAAGAAAAATGTTAAAATTCAAAATTATATGTATATACATATTGCTTCTTGTTAGTGAATAAGCTACTAACTAGCTACACGACTCTACGTACTCCTTATATTATAAGTCCAGTTCACAACAGATTAAATCTACCTTCTATGGAGCCTCTGGATCGATACATCGAACATTCTTGTGTCACTTCTGGCTTTTAGCTGGCATTCAGAGCAGGAGCCAGAAGTCACAAAGCCCTGATCAGTCAATGTTTTCAATAGGACAGTCCATTACAGCCTTCTTGACCCTGTTCCTGTTCAGAGTTTTTGAGGCCAACTCTGCACACACTCCCAGTGTAGGAGACACATTTATACTTTTTTTTCTTTCAGCATCTTAAATTGTATCAAATAAACTATCTGCCAATGCACCAAAAAAAAAAATCTAGCCTTACTTGTAACTAGCTCCTTGTTCATTCTTCCTTCTGCTGTTGTGGCAAACATAAAAACTAAACAACCATGACAAGGGGTGGGTGGTATTATTTCTATGTCAAACTTGCCACTGGCAAAGCAAGACATTTGAAAAATAATGCCTTGGTAAACCACTGGAAGTCATTACAATTTTTCCATTTTGTTACTATTATTTAAATAACTCCTCAGATTAGGTTTTATATTCCTAAATTGTCCACTAACAAGTGCACGTTATGAATTGTATTTAGCACAACAGGAGCTCTAAATGACCTTGGGTCCAGATGACTCATCAGATACTGCAGAGTCTAATTTTTTTCAAGTGAACTTTACTAGGTGTACATCCCAAGTGTGGCTGTGCTAGAAACATTGCAACTAATTGTTGTTATTTATTACTGCATACAATTCTTGGTTAACACTACAGAGGCTCAGAGCTTTTACATACATTTTTTCATGAACAATGAATGCTCCCATCAGGAACCAAAGCTCTTTACTCCTCCTTCTCAGACTCATTTATGAATCAGATAGTAACTAAAATACATAATAGAACTTTTCTGCAATGGGCTGCTCTTGAAAGCATATTCAGTCTTTTTTCCCTGTAGAGACTCAGTTCTCTTTTATTTCTTTTGCTGTTTTGCTGAATATCTGTATTTTCCAAATAGAGCCAACCAACTATAACAGTTAGGAGAGCTTCAGGGTCCCATCTACTGCCAGCTACTGTTGTCCCATCTCTGCCAGCCCAGGGATGGTTGTAATCTAGTGTTATGGTCCACCCTGGTGATAGGGAGGGCCTGCAACCTTTATCACAGGACAAAGTTTCACCCATCCATCATACAAGTTACAGTAAGACAACCAGCAATAGTGAGTGGGTTTGCCTATTCTATTAGGATGATTATACTGCATCTATCAAGAGTTAACTGTCTCCTTTCTTTTTCTTGTGATATCTAGCCAATGACAGTCAGAGATGGGACAATAGTAACAGCTAGAGGAACTACCTACATCATCTAGCAGGGAAAAATTGAAAATCTTCTCCTTTCTTAACACGTATTTTAATAGTTTACAATGTTAACAGATATTTAAACAAAATGTGACCAGAACAAGGGTGTGTGTGTGTGTGTGTGTGTGTGTATTTAATGCATTATGATTTTAGGAATGCTATTAAAACAATGACCCTATTGCCATAAAGCCTTATCATTATAAAAAAATACAGGAACAATGGAGAGAGCAAAACACAAATATTTGCCTAGAATACCCCAAAGAAAGAAAGTAACTTTATAAATGTATTTTAAAATTCCAGCACAGAACTGTGCATGCGCTCTTAACAGCACAAAGGCTAAGGATAGCATTTAAGACTTTCATAGATTTCATAGATTTCATAGACAGTAGGGCTGGAAGGGACCTCGGGAGATCATCGAGTCCAGCCCCCTGCCCAAAAGGCAGGAAGTCAGCTGGGGTCATAGGATCCCAGCAAGATAAGCATCCAATTTACTCTTGAAGGTGTTCAATGTAGGTGCTTGAACCACCTCCGCTGGCAGACTGTTCCAGACCTTGGGGGCTCGGACAGTAAAGAAATTCTTCCTTATGTCCAGCTTGAAACGGTCTTGCAGGAGTTTGTGACCGTTTGACCTCGTCATCCCTTGGGGCGCTCTGGTGAACAAACGTTCCCCCAGATCCTGGTGGTCACCCCGATAAACTTATAGGTGGCCATCAGATCACCCCTGAGACTGCGCTTTTCCAGGCTAAAGAGTCCCATGGCTCTCAGCCTGTCATCGTCAGATCTGTTTTCCTGACCTCTGATCATGCGCGTGGCTCTCCTCTGGACTCTCTCAAGCTTCTCCACATCCTTTTTGAATTATGGAGCCCAAAACTAGATGCAGTACTCCGGCTGCGGCCTCACCAAGGCCGAGTACAAGGGGAGAATGACATCCCGGGATTTGCTCGAGAAGCATCTATGGGTGCAAGCCAGCGTTTTGGTCACTTTACTAGCCGCAGCATTGCATTGCAGGCTCGTGTTCATCTTGTGGTCAGTGATGACCCCCAAGTCTCTTTCTTCTATAGTGCTATCCAATGTAGCACTGCCAAGCCTATAAGGTGCTGCAGGTTTTTCCTCCCAAGGTGGATAATCTTGCATTTTTCAGTGTTAAACACCATCAGGTTCTCATCTGCCCATTTGCTGAGCTTGTCCAGGTCAGCCTGGATCACCCGCTTATCTTCTGGCGTGGATGCTTTGCCTCAAAGTTTGGTGTCATCGGCGAACTTGGCCAGTCCACTCCTGACTTAACTTTTTAATTTTGTTTTGTGGGTAGAAAATGCATAGCTGATCCTAAATTTAGTAATCATCCCCAAAAGGGGGGGAGGGGAGACAACCCCCTCTCCCTGGAAATGTGTTAATGGATCATTTTCAAACTTCTCCAAACAAGAATTAATTTCTTTGACTATTAATAATTAGATGACATACTTTCACAGAGAAGTAAAACAAAATCCACATAAGGACTGTTATTAATCTGTAGACTTGTGAAATTGTGAAATTTTAGAAATAATTTTAAAAAATAACCTTTCTATATACTGAATGTTAAGTATGTTTCAGTAGCTATGGAACTATTGATATTTTCCAGTTTGAATGAACTACAGTGGATTTACATTTGTTCATTTTTGTAATTATTGGTATTTAAAGTATACCAAGACTGCCAGTTTGTAACTGTGCATGTATGTGTGTGCATATTTACGTGGGAGAGTGTATGTCACTTTAAAATGCACAAAGCAAACACCAGTTCTTTCTAAACACAGTGGTTACTGTGAGCATATAAAATACTATCTAAGGTACCTATATTTAAAACAAGCTTATTATTGAACAACACTGAGGTTTTAATGAGTTGTAAATGAATTAACCTTTTGTTTGAAAAGAAAATACCTTTTGGAAAATAGGTGTTTTATATTTTAAAGAAAGGTGTTACAAGGGGCTGCAGAATTATTTTTCAAAACCAACTTTAATGCTGGTATATCCGATCAACTTTTCAACTTTAATTACATGTTTTTAACAGTTGTTTGTTTTTTTATGTAAATTTCCTAGATTTTAAAAGCACAAAGCATTTTATGTCTTGTGCAAATATATTCACTACTACCCTTCCAATAATCATTACGGTTTGAGCCTATGACCTTCCACATGGTAGCCCAGATCTCTTCTGTGCAACATCTATTTGGGTAAATTACAGCTGGCAGTGAGAATAACTTGTCACCTAAATGGAACAGACACATCAGCACTTCTTTCCTTCTGCACAGAAAATGGGTTACCCCAAAGGCATAAATTGAGATACGCATCTCCCTAAAAAATATAAAACTTTTCTTAAAAATAAGACTCTTTCTTCTTCTTCATTCTTCAATGATAGTCTGACTGTCAGAGACAAATAAGCATGGATTTAGTGAACACATGGTTGACAAAAAGAGACGTTTCCTAAGCAACATAACCATGTTAATGCAACTTAAATCCCTGCTCCTTATGTTGCTCTACTGCTTAGCCTTCTGGAAATGAAGTTTTTTATGATGCATATGAATTTTGCTTTGGTCTTAAAATCAAGTTAATATAAAAGGAAAAATATTGCAGCTAATATTCAGAAGTTACAGGTGATGCTTGTTCACTGAACCCCAAATATGTTTCTGACAGATGAGAATGTCTTCTTTAAGTCACTTAATTCATAGGGTATCAGTACTCAATATGTTATTGTACTGTTTCTATCTAATGTATTCTCATTTCATAAAATGTGTTAAAAATTCTTTTCATTCACAAGAATAAACAGGGACTTTGTCTTTTAAGCATATGATTCAAAACAGAATCAAATTCATAAATTGGGTGCCAAGAGATAGTTATCTTGTTTTTAATCTTCCTAAAACTACTTTTATCAGATAGAATAAAAAATTATGATGAGTAGAACTTCTAAAAGGTTCCTCAGAACTGTATAAACCAATTTCAACCCTCTGAGACAGTTTTCCTTCATCTCATAGCAGTGTATTTTTGGGACTGGGGTTTGTTTTTGGGTTGTGGGTTGTTTTGTATGTTTGTTTTTCAATATCTTGACAGGTGAAGAAGCCTACATTTACAAATAAAAAGATTATATTGTTGAAGTTGGAACTACAAATGCATTAATTAGATCAGGGCGAACGTCATTACTGAAAGAGGAATGGCTATGTATGGTGTGTTGTGAAACAGTGCATGTGTCACAATACGGTCACCCCAGGGATGGCTGTGATGTCCTTAGGGCACCATGACCATGCCAGCCTCGTCCTATGGGCAACTATTAGTCTTTCCTCCCAAATCTTGCTGGATTAATGATGAATTGGGAAACTACTCTTGAGTTGCTGCTCAGTCACAGTCCTGACAGGCTCCTCTAAACTCTGTGGGTTGTTGGGTCCCAGACTCAGGAGGTGCCTTACGGTACCTTCAAGCCTTATGGACTAGATGCACAGTTCCAGCACCTCCCCTTTACCATGCCCCATGCCTCATAGGTGGTATTTAAACATTGTCCCTATTTTAATGAGGCTTCAGTCTAACTCGGCCTCCTGGTCATCACTGGGCCCTTAGCCCCTGTAGCTGTACCCTCTCCAGTGCTGGGCTCACTGCAACACTGTCTCTGTCTTCTCTCTGCAGGTGGGGTCTACACCATAGTGTGCCCCCTATGAGGCGCCTCCTCCTCCCTAATATCCTCAGTCCAGTCCACTAGTATAAAAACAACAACATAAATATAAGCCCCTGGGCTATAACGTAATACAAGTAATGCAAACCACACCCTGACTCTTTGAGACCCCAAACTGCTCCTTGAGTATTGAGGTCCTCCCAGCCCTGGATACCTTGTAGACTCCTGGAGCCCCATTAGCCTTAAAAATAGTCTATCTGGCAGCTACAGCATTCCTGGGTAGTTCTTCCCTGCAAGAGCTCCTTCCCCTGGGCAGCTGGCCAGACAGCTAACCCCTGCTGGCTTCAGCTCTGTGGCTTATATGTGTCCAGAGCCCTGTCTCTTCTGGTCACCTGACCAGGTACAGATGCAGGCTAATTCCCCCTATTAGCTTGCTGCCATGGCAACCTGCAGCTCTGTCTAGCTCCTCAGGCTCTCTGGCCAGGCAGTTTCTGCCCTTAAAGGAGCAGGCACACCTTTGTGCTCTGAGACAACATGACATACCTGAGAGGCAAGATACAAAGATGGCCTTATGTCCCTTTTCCAGATTTTCCTGATCTTGAGGCCAGGTCAGCCCATAGTTGGTATACAGCTCCTCTGAGACACTCTAGTCAGTAATGACTTTCAAAGAGCAATTAAGTAGGCCAGGGAGTATGGGACTACTGATGTGTTCTGTTAGTGCCCTGTCATGCTCTTTTCTAGCCCAAGGTTAAAAGGAAAACATGCCATAGGTCTGTCTATGTTGGCCCAATTCTAGCATACCTAGAATGACTGGCAATGGTGTAATACAGATAAACAGATATAATACCACTTGGGTTTTTTTAAATGTTTTGTTAACAGCTGCTAGTTTAACATGCAAACCAAGATTTTATTCATGGAAGTCAATTGGTTTCTTCTGTTAAGATTGCATTAAGTAACCTAATATATAAATGTGAGAAAAATGAGCTACAAATCCCAAACTGAAACCTGATCCTAGGGTGATATAATTGTTATTGTTCTCCTGAAATCTATACAACTGTGATCATTTATACTACCTAAGTATCTACTCATTAATGTTTTGCCCTTATCTGCTTTCTACTCATTTTGCTAATGCAGCACATGCTTGTGCATGGAGTGCCCCCCATGCCCTTTAGTTTTGCTGTGCATAATTATTGACAGGAGGCTTACAGATTAACTTGTGCAGCCAGCTCCTATTCTGTTCCTCTACCCACAATGTACTGTTTCTATTGTTTGCATTTTAAGCTAACCAAAATGTACCTTGGGGAACCATTTTTTCAGGTATGTTAGTTAAGTGTTATACATTAACTTCACTATAACTAACATATAACATCAGAGTATTTCAAGATTATACAAGTACTCCTAGAGAAATGGTAGCATCTAAATTAGTGAAACTTCAGAGTGGGTGGCAATTTGACTTCAGAGTACTGCATCATAGACATTTATCAAGGCAGCGGAGTCCTTGGGCCAGTGCTGTTCAACATCTTCATTAGTGACCTGGACGAGGGTGTGGAGAGCACCCTGTTCAAGTTCGCTGATGACACCAAGCTGTGGGGTAAAGTGAATACACCGGCATGTAGGGACTACATCCAGGCAGACCTGGATAGGTTAGAGAAGTGGGCGGATCTGAACAGGATGTGGTTCAACAAGGACAAGTGCAGAGTGCTGCACCTGGGGAGGGGGAACCAGCGTTATGGTTATAGGTTAGGGGCTGACCCTCTTAGCAGCACAGAGGCAGAGAGGGATCTTGGAGTCAGGATTGACTCCAGGATGAATAAGAGTCGCCAATGCGATGAAGCAATAGGCAGAGCCAACCGTACCCTGTCCTGCATCAACAGGGGCATCACTAACAGGTCCAGAGAGGTCTTGCTCCCCCTCTATGCGGCACTGGTTAGGCCACAGCTGGAGTACTGTGTCCAGTTCTGGGCGCCGCACTTCAAGAGGGATGTGGAGAGGGTCTAGAGGAGGGCCACTCATATGGTTGAGTGCCTCCATGGCCAGCCCTATGAGGAGAGGCTGAGAGACCTGAATCTCTTCAATCTCCGCAAGAGGAGACTGAGGGGGGATCTTGTGGCTGCCTACAACCTTATCAGGGGCCAGCAACAGGGACTCAGGGAAAATCCGTTCAGCAGGGCCCCCCTTGGAGTCACCAGGAACAATGGCCACAAGCTGAGGCAGGATAGGTTTAGGTTAGATATTAGGAAGATATTAAGAACGAGCTTTCTCTCATGCATGGATGACCTCTACCTGACTCAAGAAGCCTATGGGCCAATGAGAGGCAAAGCGCTGCTTGACCTGGTACTGGCTACGGGGGACGACCTAATCGGTGACCTAGTGATTGATGGGAAGTTGCGTGACAGCGACCATGAGCTGATCACCTTCACCATCCGCTGTAAAGCTGGCAAGTCAGTCAGCAACACAGAAGTCCTTGACTTCAGAAAAGCCGACTTTGATAAGCTCAAGAGGCTAGTCAGTCAGGCCCTCAGGGACCATGACCCCAGGGAGATGGGAGTTCAAGAAGAGTGGTTGCTTCTCAAGGAAGCGATTCTCAGTGCACAAGCTAAATCTATTCCAACATGGAGGAAAGGCAGCAAGAGGGCACACCAGCCCCCCTGGCTCTCCAGAGACCTAGCGGACCTACTGTGGCTAAAAAGGAAAGCCTACAAAGGATGGAGGATGGGATTCACCTCCAAGGAGGATTATTCTGCACTGGTCCGGTCCTGCAGGGAGCAAACCAGGAAAGCCAAGGCTGCAACTGAACTCCAACTAGCTTCAAGCATCAAGGACAAAAAAAAGTCCTTTTTCAGATCTGTGGGGAGCCGGAGGAAAAGCAAGGGCAACGTTGGGCCCCTGCTAAACCAGATGGGGCAACTGACAACTGACGCCCAGGAAAAAGCCAACCTATTAAATAGGTACTTTGCATCAGTCTTTCATCAGTCACACGGGATGCCCATGCCTGCTATGGCACAGGGAAATCTGGGTGAGGGGGATCCCCTACCCTCCATCAATGCTGACCTCATGAAGGAACACCTTGAGAAGCTGGATACCTTCAAGTCAGCCGGCCCTGATAATCTGCACCCCAGGGTACTCAAGGAGCTGGCAAGCGTCACAGCCCAGCCCCTGGCACGGATCTTTGAAAACTCCTGGTGCTCTGGTGTAGTGCCCGAAGACTGGAGGAAGGCCAGTGTGGTGCCGATATTCAAGAAAGGGAGGAGAGTGGATCCGACTAACTACAGGCCCATTAGCCTGACTTCTATCCTGGGGAAGATCTTAGAAAAGTTTATTAAGGAAGCCATCCTTGATGGACTGGCCCAGGCTAACATTCTAAGGGATAGCCAGCACGGGTTTGTTGCGGGTAGGTTTTGTTTGACCAATCTCATTTCCTTCTATGACTAGGTGACCTATCACCTGTACAAGGGAGAAGAGATTGATGTCATATATCTTGACTTCAAAAAAGCTTTTGATCTGGTATCCCATGATCACTTCTTGGCCAAACTGGCCAGTTGTGGCCTTGGCTCCACCACGATCCGCTGGCTGGGAAATTGGCTTCATGGTCAGACCCAGAGGGTTGTAATTGATGGCAGTCATTCATCATGGTGCCCTGTGACCAGTGGGGTCCCTCAAGGCTGTGTCCTGGGACCCATACTGTTCAACATCTCCATTAATGATGTGGACATTGGAGTCAGGAGTGGACTGGCCAAGTTCGCTGATGACACCAAACTTTGGGGCAAAGCATCCACGCCAGAAGATAAGCGGGTGATCCAGGCTGACCTGGACAAGCTCAGCAAATGGGCAGACGAGAACCTCATGGTGTTTAACACCAAAAAATGCAAGGTTCTCCACCTTGGGAGGAAAAACCTGCAGCATCCTTATAGGCTCGGCAGTGCTACGTTGGTTAGCACTACAGAAGAAAAAGACTTGGGGGTCATCACTGACCACAAGATGAACATGAGCCTGCAATGCCATGCTGCGGCTAGTAAAGCGACCAAAATGCTGGTGTGCATCCATAGATGCTTCTCGAGCAAATCCCGGGACGTCATTCTCCCCTTGTACTCGGCCTTGGTGAGGCCGCAGCCGGAGTACTGCATCTAGTTTTGGGCTCCATAATTCAAAAAGGATGTGGAGAAGCTTGAGAGAGTCCAGAGGAGAGCCACGCGCATGATCAGAGGTCAGGAAAACAGATCTGACGATGACAGGCTGAGAGCCATGGGAGTCTTTTTCCCGGAAACGCGTAGGCTCAGGGGTGATCTGATGGCCACCTATAAGTTTATCAGGGGTGACCACCAGGATCTGGGGGAACGTTTGTTCACCAGAGCGCCCCAAGGGATGACTAGGTTGAATGGTCACAAACTCCTGCAAGACCGTTTCAGGCTGGACATAAGGAAGAATTTCTTTACTGTCCGAGCCCCCAAGGTTTGGAACAGTCTGCCAGCGGAAGTGGTTCAAGCACCTACATTGAACACCTTCAAGAGCAAATTGGATGCTTATCTTGCTGGGATCCTATGACCCCAGCTGACTTCCTGTCCTTTGGGCAGGGGGCTGGACTCGATGATCTCCCGAGGTCCCTTCCAGCCCTAATGTCTATGAAATCTATGAAATCTATGAACAACTACTTAACTGTAACGGTGGCCAGAGCCTGGAATAGACTTCCCAGAGAGGTATGCTCTCACCTTCCCTGGAAATCTTCAAGAGGAGACTGGATAGGCACCTGGCTGGGGTCTTATGATCCCTCCCACCCCCAGTGCTCCTTCCTGCCCATGGCAGGGGGTCGGACTAGATGATCTGTCTAGGTCTCTTCTGACTCATTGATTCTATGATTCTATGATCAAAGGAAAAAGTAGGTCTAGACAAACTCTCTAAAGAAATAATCTTGTAATGGCCAAACTAAGACAACTGAACTGATATTAAAAGGAATATCAAGAAAGTAGAAAGAATCAAGAAAAAGCATAAGTCTAAAGAGCAACTTTTTCAGCCCAGTTGGGTTGTGGCTTTTACAAAAGTTGTTTGACATCTAGAAGATGTCTGACGGTTATGTCTATAGATTGTAAGTAAAATATTAGTTTAGGGACAAAAAAAAAATCTGCTTGTCATCTGCATTTCAGTGGTAGCTCAATCTCATGATACTGACAAATATATGAGAGGGAACAAATAGAGACAAATAATAATAAACCATCCATGAAAAAAGCAGTGTAGGAGAAGTATGGGCCTTTGTCCTGAGGCAGACTGTGAAGTACAGCTCTTAGTGGCAATACTTTTAACTAACTTTAAAATGTGGAAAACAAGTGGCATAGGCAGAGAATACAGGAACTCCATTTGTAGTTCAAATTGCCCTAGGCATGGAGAGTTACCTTGGACAAAGCCCTAGAAGATGTGCTGTAGATGATAATTTCTGTCAGCATTTATGAATAATTTTTAATTGTGTCTCTTTTTCCTCATACTGTTCTGCTGATTGCAGTATTTTACTTTCACAGAACAAAAAAAAAATGGAAATGTAAAGAAGGAGGAGGAAAGGAGGAACTCTTGCCATTGTAGGAGAACAGGCTAACTATCGTAATAGAACATCATTTTAATATCAGGGATTACTTTGCCCTTGCAATTGTGTGTCATAATTCACAAATAGTATTTAGGCTTTAAAAACTGGTACATCTCTAAATACCTTTATTTTTACAACCATGGTAAAATACACTGCTAATCAGAGATTTGATGCAAGATCAAATCCCACTTATCTGTTTTGGTGGTCTGATTTGTTTCCAGTGGGTATAAATGAATGAATTCTGCTTACAGTGAATTGTGACCAATTGTGGGCACAACATGGAAGGTGCAAATGAGAAGCCAGCTTGAACCTCTTTTAAAAATGTTGTCAAATAGATTTTTGTTCTCTGTGTTGCTGTGATTAATTTTGCCCTTTCTGCTGCCTCAAAGTTGCCAGTGAAAATACTCCCAGAATTAAATAACCATAGCCTATTTTCATTGTTAGAAGGTAGACTTTTTTCCACTTTGCTGCTATTCAATTTTATTTATGCTTAAGACAAATCATTATTACCTAAATGAAAATAATGGACTGTATTCTTGACCACTTCAGAACCTTGATGAACATCAATGAGCCAGAAAGAATCATTTGTGGCTTTTTAAAAGGAAGTTAATCCAAGGGCACATTCCAAATATCTCTGAGGGGTTGATGCTAATGAGATAAAAAATAAAAACATAAATTACTATCATTTAAAAATTTTCCAAGATTCCAGGAAGTTTATATAAACTCAGTTGCCAGTTGAAATTAGGACGTAATTTCCTATCCTATGTTCCATTATTTCATTATTAATGGCCCACATACAAAAAAATATATATAGCCACATTATACATACTTAGAGGCTATCTAATTTTTTTTCTCTGTTGAAAGACTCCGTGAAACAATGAAATGATAGGAAGGTAAAATGCATCATGACTTGTAAACACAATAGCTTGGTGTCAAAAAGAACTGAAAAATGTCCTACAGTAAGAACCTGTTAATATCTATTACATTTCCAGTGCGTGCCTGATATGGATGGAATGCATCCTCACTTCCATTTTCTTTCTTTCCTCGGACCATAGTCACTTAGCTCCAATTCAGCACAGTGAGATAATATAGCATTGACTCTCAGTCCTGTTGCTGACTTGAATCTTCACTATCAGGCCAGGAATGGTATTCTTTGAATTAGGATACACTGGTAGGATGCCAGTTATCATTTCATCTACTATCCTATAAGAGGACAACAAGCAATGTTCTTATGCTATCATTTTGATCAAGCTGCCCTTATACATGAATCTGACAGAATTTGGTATTCTGCTCACATACTGGATTCTTTTCCCTGGCTTTTTCTTTTTTTGTTTTTTTTTTAGATTCTGAAAATATATGTACTACCCCCAGAAAAGTTTTCTGATGCTGCACTAAAATTGCATTTGTGAGTAATAAATCCATGGAGGGTTGCAGAATCTCACCAAATTGAATATGTGCAAAAAGCAGTCCCTACTGCAATTTGCCTATTTACACAACAGACTGATGTATCTGTCAAGTAATAAACAGATCTCACCATCCTCTTTTGCTTGCCTTTCTACTGATTCAATACATTTAAATAGTTTTTATCCATTATCAATATGAGAGGGGTCCCTTTATTTATTTAAACACTTAAGTTTTTAGCAAGTTCAAATCTTTTGTTTATTTATTAGGGCTACTAGTATCCTAAGAGAGTTCATTAGGACCGTGCAAAATGGCTTGCATACAATATAATGACTCTTTTAGAAAGAAGTATTGTATCCACACTGAAAACTTAAGACCCTGATACACAAATGCTTCAGTCTGTTTCTGCTTGGCAAAAAACTAAACCTCTTTACACGCTCCATCTTAGATTTTGCACTTCCCTTTCCTATAATTTTCCCATATTTTCATTTTGCCCTATCTGTCATAACCATTTTTACATTAAATAGAAGGTCAATTTATACTTATAAATTATGAGGCAGCTAATTAGTTGGTATTAATCGATTTAAATCAGGCTGCAGAAGTTTATATCACCTGAAGATTTGCCCCTATGGAAAATTATTTTGAAATGTGTGTATGAGCGTATGCATATGCACATCAATCAATCAATTGGCACCATTATTCTTTACAGAGCATGGTTAATATGCCGATCAGTTTTTTGGGCTAGGGACTGACATTACACATAAACTGGCTCAAGTGATCAGAAACTGGTTTAGACCTGTAACAGAACATAAGAGTAGTGCACATAAACCAGTTTCAAAACAGCTGAAACTGATTTAAGATAAACCTGGTTGAATCAGACTTAACTGATTTGGGTCAAACCAGTTTATTCAATATCTGTTCCAGACTCCTTCCTGGTTTAAGTTAAACCAGAGTCCCCCAGCATCCCAGATGCTTTGCAGCCCTGGGCTGGGTTTGGGCTGTCCATTCCAGAGAACAGGTTGGCCCCACCCCTCTGCTCCCTAGCCAGAGATCCAGCAGAGACTGCAGGCACAGCAGGGTCTGGCTGGATTCCCCCCTACTCCCTCCTTCACCACTCACTGCTCAAGCAGGGATCCCTCCTCCCTCCCATCTCCCGCAGCATGGACCTAACCAACATGTGGCATGCTAGCTAATGCGGAGAGGGGTCTGTGTGTGTGTGTATTTCCAATTTCACTGGGACCGGACAAAGGAAGACAGGACAGTGTCTTCTTAGTTAATCAACAGGTCAGCTGGTAATGTTCCTCCCTTCCATCCTTGGAAACAAACTGTTTAAGAAGAACTTGAACTAATTAGAGAGGTTTTTGTTTTCTTGATGGGCTGATAAATGCTGTGTTAGCAGCTCCTTGTTGGCTACCTCCCCTGTTAGGTTTGCTGCAGGCTACGTGAAGAAGCAGGGAGAGGGAGATTGGGAAGTTCAGTATCACCAACAGATACATGAACTCCACACCATCCCCTTTGCCTCAGAGTGTTAGCTGGCAGCTGGGGTCTAGCAACACTCCTGTTCCTTGAGCAGCAAGTGGGGAAAAACCTGGTACTGTGGAGGCCAGGATGGGGGTTTAAAATCCTCCCTAATCAAAGTGACACCCACCCCCCTCAGCTCTATGGAATGAAAGAGAGGGCTGCTCTAGCATCCCCAGCTTCTAGCCTGAGTCACTGCAGGCATGTGCCTGCATTTCCTCAGTCCAGAGGGATTATCTTTGCACATGCACACTGTTTCAACTTGGGCAGGTTAGACTAAACTGCAAAGATTGAATCAGTTCACGCTTGGGCTTTTTGAATGTCTGCCCCTAGCCTTGGTAGCTGTTGAATCTGATGCAGGAGTGAGAGCCCCACTGACACATAGGGCACACCCATGCATTAGCAATGCTCAGAATCTGAGCAGCAAATTGTTTTCTTCTCTGATGCCAGTCATCACAAAGCTTGATCCAGTCTAACTAATAATGCCTTGCTTCATTTGCAAGCTGACTCTACCAACCAGAGCAGCATTCTGAACACTTTTTAGCAAGTTATGATAGGGATCGAGGCCCAAAGACTGCTCTTATGCCAAAGAACTTACAATATAAGAAATAATTATAATGATCTTTATAGGTAAATGTTTCATCTTGCTTCGTCCTTCTTGGAAAATGTGTCTTCTGAAATCTGCAATAGCCCTCTATACTCCTGAGTCATCTTCCTTTTGAAAAGCACTCTCCCCAACCTGATATACTGAAGCTGAGAACTATTTTGCCAAAAGCTGATTTTCCATATGTACTTGGTCAAACTGTTCCAACCTTTGCACCTATTTTTCTGAAGCCATCTAACATCGCACATGGGCACCAATTTTGCCATGTGTACCCCTGTTCCATTCCCATGCTCATCTTGATTGGGAAGGCTATTTAGTTCTATTCTGATTTAGTTCTATTAGTTCAAAGGGTCATTTATTTCTATTCTATTCTATATCTTTATCTTTGTGCACTTTGGTGTTTTTGTCCATTCGGGAGCTCTTGACCATCAGAGACATTACCAGGGAAGTGGTTCTTGTCAATTGCTGTAATCATCATTGCCTCTATGGTAAAGGGAAGCATAAACACAAGACGTTTTTTCAGTGTAGCCCAAGTTTCCCCGGGATTTAGGAGATGGCAGAGCTAAGCAGCAGAAGTAGGCAGAACTATCAGTGTAGTTTGGTAGATTCTATATCCAACTCATACAAGACAGTGATGTAGCTTACATCACATCTAGTCACTTTCAGTTCACCAGTCTAAATAACCATTTTTCACTTGGTTGACTGAAGGAAGACTTTGGCATTGGTCCAAACCAAAACTTGAAATCACATCTCGGGATACAGTGAGATGACATAATTGCTCTATCACCGTATCCCATGAGATACAAACCAATGCTTCATCACAGTGTGAGCAAGAGGAAAGCTATAGCGTCTGTCTTTGAATTCTTGATCAGGCAGGCAGAAAAAGCAGGAGAGGGCATCATCTGTTAAAGTCAGGGCTGTGGGCTGCTGAAGCTGTTGAGTTATGACAGTCAATGAATGAATGAAGGAGTGATTGGACAATGAGTTGTTGTAGGGGATGTTTTTTGGGGGAGAATATTGGGCACTTTACTTGTCTTCTGTAGGCAGTGCCATTGCCACTTCTTGCCTTATTGCTTCCTGGCTTATACAGAGAAACAAGAAAGAAAGCAAAGGTGTGATTAGGAGGAGAAACTTCAGGAAAAATCTCTCTCTAGAACCTCCAACAACTGTTCATAAATTTTGCAAGACCTAGAAGTTGCTAGGATTTGTATTGATAGCTGAATATTGTCCTGGCCAAACTCTGATAAATACCAGAGTTTTTATCCACTATAGAAAACTTAACAGCCCTACACTTCTTTATTTAGCAGAGCTTACTCTTTGAGTTTCTTTCTGCTTCTTTTCTAGTTTGGATAAACAGTTATTTGTCCTTTCTGTGTCCCTGCCTCAGGTTTTCTCTGACTTCTTTTAATGAAACCACTTCAGTAAGACTTAGTTTAACCCTTGCTTTCTTAACTAACAGAGTGTATCCCAATATATGTTTACTATAGTTCTTTGTAATTTCTTAACTATGTTTCCTTTCAGTTAGGCTACCATAACTCATTGCATTTAGGTTTTATAGGCTAAGTACCTTTTAGGATATTGTAAGCTAAAACGTCAACAAATTCCCATTTTATGTATATATTTTCAAAATGCCATACTATAACTTTAAAAATATTTTTCTAATTTTTATCAGAAATATTTTTCTAATTTTTATCAAAATTTCCAGAGGTCAAGGAGGCAGGTCATGAAATGAGGTGTAGAATGTCAAAAGTCATGATGGTTGCTTGATGGGAAACTAATGGAAAATATGGAAGTTGAAAACTGGACAGCCTTATACACTTTTTATTTATTTGTATAAATGCAAAGATTGTGTCTTCAAATGGTGAGCACTACTAATATGTACCCCAGCCAGAATGGATAAACTACAATTAATCTAGAAGAGGACAGAACATGACAAAGTGGCATCAATAAGAATTGATAGGAACTGACAAAGTTGTAAGACAATCAGTTCTACTACAAAGTGATCATGGCTTCTCCTTCTTCAGTTGGAAACTTCAGGTCAAAGTGATTATTTATTTCAAACCATTTCAGTGTTTCTCACTGAATATGGGCACAAGAAAGATGGACACTTAACCTTGCAAGAAGCTCAACTGGGGGAGAGTTTATTTTCCTCTTTGCAGATTTTGGGGCCAGCTCTGGAGGAGCATGTACACTTCTGATTATTTGTCAAAAACAAACTAAATTCCTTTTGAGGGTTATACTGATAACTACAATACTAAAAGTGGTATATCCTACCCTAGGTCATAGACCACTGGAATACTGAAGGAGAACACAAATGTGTGCTTTATAAACTGAAACCAAAAGGCCATGAAAGCTCTTATCTTGCTGTATTGATGCACTCAATTAGTCATATAACAAACTTGGACTGAAATTTTAACTGTAGACAAAACAAACAAACAAACAGACACTGGCACAATTGTATTACGTTCTGATTTCCCAGGTTTATAAATCATGCAAAATTCAAAACAACTGGTAAAGGATTTAAAGGGTGTTATTAATTTCCAGCATTATGGAATTGCTTTACTTTCTATTACATTAAATTCTGACAGCATCTTAGTATAAACCTTTCACCCTTTGAGATTAAACTTTCTCCTCTGAATGATTTGCAGTTGCTAATTTGGTCAAGGTTAGAATCAAACTTGGCTACTTTGATACAAATGAAGAATAAATTAAGGTAGAGAGCCGGGAAGTGCTGTACTTCCTGTAAGAAACTTTGAGGGAGGAAAAAAAAGCCCTCTAATTTTTCTTTAAATGGGTTTAATCATGGTTAAATAATGTCGGACCACCAGAATATTTGTTTAATTGAATAGAGACCTAAAATGTAGCCAAGATAATTTGTCAGGCTAAGGAAATTTAGATGTGATTCAGTTTTCTTCACAAAATATCTAACCTCCGTACTCTGCAGAGAATCTTAAGCACATGATTTATCCTCTTGGCATTTCTGTTAGCTAAATTATCATCTGAAGTAAGTCAATAATATGTGCTTTGATTATTTCACAGAAACTTGGCTGTGTAAACTGTATGTTGACTCCTACTGCTGCTTTCCTTTGCCTTAGATGGGTATCATACCACTGGCAGATTAAATTTGCTTACATATTTGTAGTGGCAGGAGGGCCACACTCTCAACGGGTGTTTTGCTCCCTGTTACCTATATCCTGCCTTGACTTAATGTTAATTAAAAGGATATCAGGCAATGGTACCTGACTGTGGGGCTCACTAAGGTGGGGGCTGGTCTCAGCATCTGAGAATTCTCTATGAGGCTCCACCTCCCCTATATCCCACCCCTTTCCACTCAAGTGTTTCATTGATGGTTGAGATAGATGCTTGGCCTTCCTAGGTGCCTGTCTTCATGTGATGGGAGAAAAGGTCTGACATTAGAAGGAAAAAAACATAGCAGTCTGGGACTGACCTGAGCTGGCTAAGCTCTATAACTCTAGTAAGGATCTGCCTCCAGTGACCTCTATCCTGGAAAAAAATTAATAAAGCAATATAACATAAATATGTATCTCTGTCATCTACATGTGCCTAGCTTCAGCCTTGTAGTGTGCTTCTGTCTTTTCTTCAGGCAGCTGAGGCTTTTCGGGGTTTGCCCCCAGTTGTAAGCCTAATTCATAGGGAAGGCTGTAGCGGGTTGACCCCTGTGGGTAGTTTGGGGCCACAGGTACTATGAACCCCTGTGAAGCCCTTGTAGGTACCTGGTATCCAACACTGCAGGGTAGTCAGGTTCCTGCCATGGGAGCTTGGGTAAGACTGGTCTCCAAGGAGATTAAATGATTCAGAAAAGGATCTGTAACAGACCTCATTTAGTAAAAAACTATCAGCTTCATGAAGATCATAGTTAATGTTAACTACTTATACTTCATTGTGTCCTCTCAAAATTTCGCCATCATTAAAATGTTTGATGCTGAAAATAGGAACTAAAATGGATTTATTTTTCCATGAAGGCTACTAATTTAAATCGTCTTGGGGTCACATTGCCATTGGTGTCCCTCTGGTTCTATTCCTATCCCACTTCAGAATTTCATTCTAGGTTAATGTCCCAAGCTGAGAGTGAATGCAAATTGTTTTTTGTTAGATAGATAGTATGAAGTGAATTTGGTGGTTTTACCTATTCTCCATAGAATGAAAAAGGATTAATGAGATGGAATTCCTTCATTTCCAACATTAGTCCCTGAGTGCAATGCTTGAATTATATGGGGAGGACATCATGAACAAGCTTCCTGTGCCCTTACTTGCAAAGTTGACATCTTCAGTATCTAAGGGCTGCTATACATGGAAATATAGCAGGTTGGAGCAGGTGCACTTAATCTAATTTGCTGGAGCATGGAAATTGATATACAATAGCAGCCTTCTACACCATGTGTATCAGCAGTGCAGCATGTCCCCACACTGAAAAAATGGTGGTGGGGTGCTTTGAAATAAAACATGTTCAATGAGCTTTAGTTCAAAGCATCCCACTGCCATTTTTTTGGTGAAGGGACACGCTGCACCACTAATACACGTGACACCTGGGTACTTTTAATTAGCATGTCTCACTAATTAAAGTGCCTGGTTCTGCATCCCACAGCACATGTAAAAATGCCTTAAAGCAATCAATCTTGTATTTTTAGGAGACTTTTAAAAAAAATAATAATGAAAAACAAACCAGAACTCCAGACTGCACTGTGTGCTCTAATGGAGTTCACTGGTAATTACGTTACTCTCTTTCATGAACAATTGGCTTACATAATGATAACAAGAGTACCTAAGTATAGTAATAGAAGTTCCTAAGTACACATTGCACATTAGTGTAACTATATAGCTATGTAGGTGTGATAACTGTGATTAACTGCTTTTTCTTCTCTCTCCAGAATGTCTGCAAACAGCTGATATTTCTTTGTTTCTGTTTGTTCCTAATTTGTCAGTTCATCATAGTAGATTTTACACTGCAAGATAATAATGTAACTTGAAAACATTAAACATGCAGTAAAATGAATTCAGTTCCCTTGTACAACTACAAAAACACTTGGTTACCTACTTTTTTTTTCTTGCTTAGGAGTTTTATCTCACAGTCCCGCAGTAAAGTGCTTTCATGAATCTTTACTTTTATCTACTTTATTCCAAAAACAATTTAGCTAAGTGCAGACATTGTGAGGGTTAGGGGGAGGTTAGATTATATTCAAAATAGTCACCTGATCTAAGGTAAGTCAGGATAGTGGGGTAGTTGAAGGGATGGGAGCAAACACGGACTGCTGGGGTTTTCTGGGGTCCAGGAGGGTTTGGCAGGATCAGGGGTCCATGGGATGGCTGGGGGGGCAGGGGCTTAGCCCCACAACCTGCCAGTGAAGCTACACCACCATTGCTCCCTCCCCTCTCTCCACCAGGAATTACCTACTTGGCTCCCAGCAGTGCCAGACACTGATAAGTGACATTGGGAGAAGCTTGGTGGGCTGGTTGGGGACTGGCTAGTCCATGGAGGGGAAGGGAATCAAGAGGTTTGGGAGTTAAAAACAGCTTGGTGCCTGGGGTGTGTGTAGGAAAAGTCTAGTCCTAGGGCTGGGGCCAGAAGGTGGGATTTAACTGTACAGAAGTTCCAAGAACTGGTCTAACGTAGATAAAGTAAGTTTGATATTACTTGGATTCAGATCTATATTAGACTGGGTTCTGCTATTTTTAGACCTGTCAGCATGTATGAAATTTCTGTCCTTATACCAGTTTAGATTGATTTCCAATCACTGAGACTGGGTCTAAGTGTAAGGTCCATACCAGGGTGAACAAGTTAGATTGGGTGGCCATTTTGAATCTGATCTAACCTCTCCCTAACACCCCTCAATGTATGCACTTAGCCTTTACGAATACTGATATAGCAGTGTGATAGTATTGCCTATTCCTTGACCTACTGTAATTTTCGCTCTGTAGCCCTAAGAGACATATGAAACAGAATAGTGTCATTTCACAGGCAATCATACACATATTTTGATGTTTTGATCACTGTGAAGTTTTGAAATCAGTTCGGCTACATCATGGTAGCTGAGAATAAAATTTACCCAACATTTTAGATACATTGATTGTCTAAACAAGGCTTTCATTCAGCATGTTTGGTGAAATAAATACTTGGAACTGGCATCTGACTTATATAGGCCTTTATACCTAATTGTTTTAATTTATTATTAGAACAGTCCTTACATTTATCCACTTTATAAACATGTCAAATATTTAAAATGAAAATATAAAGATAATGGGTCAGAATAGAGGTTGTGACATACATTTTAATTATTTTTATTTTATTTTAATTTGTTAGTTTATATGGGATTAGGAAGGTATTATTAGAAGGACTGTGGAGAAACCAAACACATGATGAAAGAGAGCAAGACTGCATTGTGATTAAGATCAGAAAAGACAGTTCACATTTAGTGAGACACAAGGGAGAGGAAAGTGATGTGCTTTACAAAGCAGGGAACAAAGTAAGCATGAAGGGATGCAGAATACAAGGTTTATATAGCAGAATAGTAACTGATCACTACTAGTAAAGCAGAATTGCATTGAATCTTAAAAGTGAGGACAGGGAGTACAAAACTGATACAGAAGGAGAATCACAGCCAGGGTCTGTAAGAGGACTGAACTAGAGGTGAAAACAAATGAGTTGTATGATGGATATGCTGAAGAGAAAGGGAACACAGTAGGCAATTAGAAGGTAATCAAGGCATAGCAGATGTTGAGACAACAGCATAGAAAGGAAGCAGTAGGCTTTGGAGGTGCTGAAAGGGCAGAGGTGGTAAAATTTAGCAGCACTGTATAAGAGTGAGGGATAAAAGAAAGGAAGATGTGGAATACAATAATGAATGTGCAGTTTTGGGAATGAGAAAGTTTACAGGATTATCTACCATGGCTGAAAAGGAATTGAGCAGAGAAGACATGTTGATTAAGGTGGCCATGATTTTCTTCAGGTCATTTTTCCTGATATAAAAAAATCTGAAATGAATCAGCAGTTTTATGATGGTTTTAGGAAATAAAATACAAGGCACCTATTATTTCATTCAGTTTTTGAGCATCTTTCTTTCTGAAACATCTTAAAACGAAACAATGTACATATTTTCCAAAATAAAAAGTTTGCATTTCTGTAAATAAACAAGTAAACACAAAGATAAAATTATCTTTTTCTGAATGATTTCTACTACCCTTTTGAGTCTGCCTTAGAATCCAGCACATTTCTATCATGTAATTTGTTTTGGGTTTTTCAGTAGAGAATATGCTACAAGGTTTCACATAAACTAATCTAATACCTTTAAAAAAAGATTGCTTGGTTCTGGACTGGCTACAAAGGAATGCAAATTTAAAAAACAAAACTTGGGAATAAAAAAGAGTTTAACTGTCTATCCTCTATGATTATATTTTTACATCTTACTACCATATTAATAGAACAAATTGTGACAGCATCTCACAGATTTGGGGTGGAATCTTGATCTCAAGAGAATGGGGAAACTATCTCTTTAAGCAAAATATTGTTTCTTTTCCAGTGCAGGGCACTAATGTTGACTGTAGCATATGAGTTAGTTATCCTAGGTAATGGAAAAAAATCCATGTTTCTATGAGAAGGTTTTTGAATTTGCACTTTTATGGATTTTATACTCTCTGGTTAATTGGATCAAGCCAGATTTAATTCTACTGAGGCTGCAGTGCTAGTGTCATCACTTCATAATCTGTTAAATCCCTCTGAAACCCCTTCAATAGCTTTTATAAGAGGCTATGTCTCTCTGTATAGTACCTTGTATAAAAATATGTTGGATTTTGATCAGAAATCTTTATATTTAACATGAAATTCAACCTGCTTATTGTAGTTAGATATACAAGTAAAGAGATAATTTTATTAGGAGTTCCATTAATCACATGGATCATTGGTCACATTCTTTTTCTATCAGCTAAGCCAGGGGTAGACAAAATGTGGCCTGTGGGCCAGCCCATTCTATCTGGCCCATGGGGCCCCTAAAATTTTAGAAAATTAATATCTATCTGCCCCTGGCTGCCTGCCATGTGGCCCTCAATGGCTTGCCAAAACTCAGTATGTGGCCCATTACCCAAAATAATTGGCTACCCCTGAACTAAGCCATTAGGTGGCAGCATTTAGAAAAAAACTACTGAAAGGTCTGAAACATTAGAATTATGCCTATATGTCATTGATGACAAAATGCCATCTAAAAAGTTGAATCTTCAGGATGACCCACACTTTCATGTGAGTAAATACCATATTTACTTCAATGTAAGATCAGGTTTTCCCTCCAGTGAGTATACAGGAAAAATAATACTTCCTTTTACCTTTGCATACAGGGAAACCTCATTAAATACATTGTCTACCATTAAACTACTGTCAAAAGCCTCATGTGCTCAGTAATAGAAACCAACTGCTCCACCGGGCTTTAAACTAAGCCTGCTGGGGAATGGGGGGACTACTGCCACTGCTGGCCCCCTGAGTGACCCTTGCAAAGCCAGCAGACCAAGGCACTTAAGGGAGCCCACCCCTGCCCCAGCCCTGCCACAATCTGTGGGCAAGGCAAGAGCCTCCAAGGGCACACTTGCCTCCCTGTACACTAATGCCAGGAGCCTGGGCAACAAGCAGGAGGAGCTCGTCCTCCTGCTCAGTGCAAAGAATTATGACATCATTGGGATAACAGAGACCTGGTGGGACTCCACCCATGACTGGACCATGGGTATAGAGGGCTATACCCTGTACAGGAGGGATCGTGTTGACAGAAGGGGTGGGGGTGTAGCTCTATATGTGAAAGAAAGCTACTTGTCCCTGCAAGCTGTTGTTGGTGACCAGCACGGACAGCTAGAGACCCTCTGGGTAAAAATTCATGGGGAATACAGCACAGGGGACACAACGGTGGGAGTCTACAACAGACCTCCCACTCAAAGTCCTGAGCTTGACCAGGAGTTCGCCCGGGAACTGACTGAGGCCGCTTGCTCCAGGACCTTGGTTGTCATGGGTGACTTCAATTACCCGGACATTTCGTGGGAAGATCACTCAGAAAAATCCGAGCGGTCGCGAAGCTTTCTCTTGTGTGTGGATGATCTCTACCTGACTCAAGAAGTCTATGGGCCAACGAGAGGCAAAGCGCTGCTCGACCTGGTACTGGCTATGGGGACGACCTAATCGGCGACCTAGTGATCGATAGGAAGCTGGGTGACAGAGACCACGAGCTGATCACCTTCACCATCCGTCATAAAGCTGGCAAGTCAGTCAGCAACACAGAAGTCCTTGACTTCAGAAAAGCCGACTTTGACAAGCTCAAGAGGCTTGTCGGTCAGGCCCTCAGGGACCATGACCCCAGGGAGATGGGAGTTCAAGAAGAGTAGTTGCTTCTCAAGGAAGCGATCCTCAATGCACAAGCTAAATCTATTCCAACACGGAGGAAAGGCAGCAAGAAGGCACAGCAGCCCTTCTGGCTCTCCAGGGACCTAGCGGACCTCCTGCAGCTAAAAAGGAAAGCCTACAAAGGATGGAGGACGGGATTCACCTCCAAGGAGGATTACTCCGCGCTGGTCCGGTCCTGCAGGGACCAAACCAGGAAAGCCAAGGCTGCAACTGAACTCCAACTAGCTTCAGGCATCAAGGACAACAAAAAGTCCTTTTTCAGATCTGTGGGGAGCCGGAGGAAAAGCAAGGGCAACGTTGGGCCCCTGCTAAACCAGATGGGGCAACTGACAACTGACACCCAGGAAAAAGCCAACCTATTAAATAGGTACTTTGCGTCAGTCTTTCATCAGTCACACAGGATGCCCAAGCCTGCTATCGGACAGGGAGATCTGGGTGATGGGGTTCCCCTACCCTCCATAAATGCTGACCTCATGAAGGAACACCTTGAGAAGCTTGATACCTTCAAGTCAGCTGGCCCTGACAATCTGCACCCCAGGGTACTCAAGGAGCTGGCGAGCGTCATAGCCCAGCCCCTGTCACAGATCTTTGAAAACTCCTGGCGCTCTGGCGTGGTGCCCGAAGACTGGAAGAAGGCCAATGTGGTGCCGGTCTTCAAGAAAGGGAGGAGAGTGGATCCAGCTAACTACAGGCCCATTAGCCTGACTTCTATCCTGGGGAAGATCTTAGAAAAGTTTATTAAGGAGGCCATCCTTGATGGACTGGCCCAGGCTAACATTCTAAGGGATAGCCAGCATGGGTTTGTTGCGGGTAGGTCTTGTTTGACGAATCTCATTTCCTTCTATGACCAGGTGACCTATCACCTGTACAAGGGAGAAGAGATTGAGGTCATATATCTTGACTTCAAAAAAGCTTTTGATCTGGTATCCCATGATCACCTCTTGGCCAAACTGGTCAGTTGTGGCCTTGGGTCCACCACGATCTGCTGGCTGGGAAACTGGCTCCGTGGTCAGACCCAGAGGGTTGTAATTGATGGCAGTCACTCATCGTGGTGCCCTGTGACCAGTGGGGTCCCTCAAGGCTGTGTCCTGGGACCCATACTGTTCAACATCTTCATTAACGATGTGGACATTGGAGTCAGAAGTGGACTGGCCAAGTTCGCCGATGACACCAAACTTTGGGGCAATGCATTCATGCCAGAAAATAGGTGTGTGATCCAGACTGACCTGGACAAGCTCAGCAAATGGCCAGACGAGAACCTCATGGTGTTTAACACCGAAAAATGCAAGGTTCTCCACCTTGGGAGGAAAAACCTGCAGCATCCTTATAGGCTCGGCAGTGCTACGTTGGTTAGCACTACAGAAGAAAAAGACTTGGGGGTCATCATTGACCACAAGATGAACATGAGCCTGCAATGCCATGCTGCGGCTAGTAAAGCGACCAAAATGCTGGTGTGCATCCATAGATGCTTCTCTAGCAAATCCCGGGACGTCGTTCTCCCCTTGTACTCGGCCTTGGTGAGGCCGCAGCTGGAGTACTGCGTCCAGTTTTGGGCTCCACAATTCAAAAAGGATGTGGAGAAGCTTGAGAGAGTCCAGAGGAGAGCCACGCGCATGATCAGAGGTCAGGAAAACAGATCTTACAATGACAGGCTGAGAGCCATGGGACTCTTTAGCCTGGAAAAGCTTAGGCTCAGGGGTGATCTGATGGCCAACTATAAGTTTATCAAGGGTGACCACCAGGATCTGGAGGAACGTTTGTTCACCAGAGCGCCCCAAGGGATGACGAGGTCGAACAGTCACAAACTCCTGCAAGGTCATTTCAGGCTGGACATAAGGAAGAATTTCTTTACTGTCCGAGCCCCCAAGGTCTGGAACAGTCTGCCAGCGGAGGTGGTTCAAGCACCTACATTGAACACCTTCAGGAGTAAAATGGATGCTTATCTTGCTGGGATCCTATGACCCCAGCTGACTTCCTGCCCTTTGGGCAGGGGGCTGGACTCGGTGATCTCCCGAGGTCCCTTCCAGCCCTAATGTCTATGAAATCTATGAAATCTATGAACTATGAAGTGGATTAAATGCAGCTAACACTGAGCAAGACTATAAAATACATGGCCTGTATTGGGTAAAGAGGCTGATAGCAACCTACCACAAGGATAGGTTAGTTCTACCTATCTGAATAGGGTATACAGCAGGGCTGTGCAAAGGTTCAGTGGCTGATTCGCTTCAGCGGAGACTCGGCATTATTCAGCAGCTGAATCTCTGAATCCAAATCGAATCAGGAGACCCTTTCATCTCTCCAGATTGAATTGGAACCTTCCAATTCAATTTGGATTCAGAATGATTAGATGACTCAGACATAGACACAGCTTTAAATGTTTTTTCTGCATACCTACAAGGTACCACGTGGCTCAAGGATGCTGAGATGCTGGGGCAGATGGAGCATCCTACGAGAGTATGTGGTGGGGGGGATTCCCCAGTGCACTCTGCAGAGTGCCTGGAAGTAGACCAGAAGCACTTCTGGTCTACTTCCAAGTCCACCTGAGAGTGCGCAAGGGACCCCTCTACCCCCTAGCTTAGCAACTGCTGCCTCCTGGATCTGGCGGGGGGAGGAGGGAAACCAGAGACCCCTTGCAGCTGATCACCAAGCCGAAAGGGGCACAGTGGGGGGGTGGATCCCCCAAATGCTCCTGTGGGATGATCCATCTGCCCCAGCATTGCAGCATTCACAAGCTGTGCCTGATACCATGAGGCATGTAGAAAAAACATTTAAAGCTGTGTCTATGGCCAAATCGTTAATTCTCTGAATCAGCATTGAATCTTCAGAATTGGATTCTGCCAAATCAATTTGGGACAGTGATTTGAATCAACTAATCAAATCACTGTCCCTGATTTAGGCCAAATCCAAATCAAATATGGCCCATTTTGCACACCCCTAACGTACAGTAGTGTCCATTGTACTCAGCCTTTCTCAATGGTGACATTTTTCCAGTCATAGTGAACCATGACTTTGAATACATTTCAGCTTCATAGTCTTCATAGTCTTCACTCCCACAGCTGAATTGTACTTTTGTTTTCCATTCCCAGTGATTCCTGGTTCTTCTCCAGCATTAAAACATCACCAAACATGACTCCAAATAGTTCACAAGATTCCCTCTGTCACCTGCTCTCTTAGCTTGTTGCAGGACTTGGCAAGAACACCTGGCTTCCAGTCATGAGTGGTGGGGTGCGGGTGGAATTAACACACGGATCCTGTGTGGAGGGCGTCTGGAGTACATGCACATTCTTGGCACATCTACATGTGTTCCTATAGTGCATTTGTTACTGCATTATCATTTAGTACTTCCTTTTATGACAGTGCAGTAACAGCCTGTACTGCACTATGCTGGTGGCGCACAGTTATTTTTAGGTGCTATGTCGCTGTACCAATGCACTATAGTGAGGGAGCATGTTGCAATGGCAATATAGCTGTGGCATCACAGTTTGTGCCTGCCAGTGCTGCATCACTGTAGCATGTTACTATGCATCTTGTGTAGATGCACCTACTAAGCAGTGCTGAGCTATGGGATTACCATGGCTTAAGAGACTGTTGATTCTGTTGGGGCCCAGCCCAAAGCACTATATGGCAAATAGACTTTGAACTAATATCATGCCTAGTTCATACTATATATAAGTAGGCACAGAAGTGCGGCTTTAAAGTATGTTTATGGAGTACTTGTGATAAAACTTGCAGCAGTTTCAAAAAAAGGAAAATGCATTAATTCTGAATGAACTAAGTCTATGGGTACCCATAGTAATTTGCTGATATGTTTATTTCAGAGTCACAGTTTTCAAATTTTCCCCTCACTTGTGCTTAAGGAAATCATGTTCTGACTGTAAGGGGTTGGGGAGCTTTAGGGAGAAGTAGCTGGGAGGGGAGGTGGCAGAGGGC
The DNA here is from genome assembly GCF_052110815.1 of Crocodylus siamensis. NCBI lineage: Eukaryota > Metazoa > Chordata > Crocodylia > Crocodylidae > Crocodylus > Crocodylus siamensis. The sequence continues at coordinate 106,797,450 of NC_143399.1, forward strand.
AAGGGGGCTGCCTGTTTCTCCCAGATTTATTTTGCTTGCTGTATCAGTGGAAGGTTGACAAATTCAAGGTAAACCTTCAATAGATTCTATACCAGGAAAATTAGAACAGATTTAAACATTTTCCATATATAAGGCCTAAATTTTATGGGGGTTGTCTTATAGTCAGGGTCATTTTATATTTGAGTAAATACAGCAAAATATCATTCAAGCCTGTATTTGACCTTGATAAAGGCCAATAAATGATTTTCATTTTGCTTTCTGAGTTGAGCTTGAATCCTTATTTTTCCTGTTATTTGTCTGTTTTTGACATGTTTATATTTTAGTTTAGAAATAGTTATTTTTTCATTACCATCCATTCAGTTTTTCTCTCCTACTTCTTCTCTTGATTCAAATATACTCCTGCAATAGGAAGTCACAAAGAAAATTGCTAAGTTGATCATTTTAAGTTCTATCAGAATAGGATTTTTCTTCTAAGTTTTTTATCCCAATATGAATATGTATCTATAAAAAAAAGATATATCCACTAAAAATCTGAAAAAGAGTAAACGGACAATATGGGCATGTCTACACATTGCCCTATGGCAACATTGTTACTGTGCAGTGCTTTAGTACTTTCTTTTGGAAGTACTAAAGCACAGCACAGTAACTGCCCATACTGTGCTGTGCCTTCAGCATGCAGTTAGTTTTAGCCATTACTTTGCCACTACTTTGCTGTAATGGCACACTAAAATGGGAAAGCATGCAACTATCACAAAGTGGCTTCCACAGGATGTTGTATGGCAATGTGGCACATAGCTATGACAAGGTAGGGTGGGATGTAGATGCACCCTATAGGTTTTAATGAAGTGAGTTAGAATACTTGTGTGTCTGTGTCAACACTGTTGAGTGCAGCATAGAGTTGAGATAAGCCACATTGATTTCCATGTTAAGCTACCTTGGATACTTTATCTGCTCAAAATAAATTAGCTTAGGTTGAGTTCCATGTCGTGCCCAAGATAGTTTGAGTATCTCAACACTATTACAATACAGACCATGTAGATGTAGGTTGGTATAAGCCATATCCTCATGATAGAAGCCTATTTCATTTCCCACATCCAAATAACATGCATCTAGCCACATAACTGCCGCTTCTAACATACACTTGGAGTGTCCAATCCTATACCCTTCACAGTGTAGAAATTCAGGAGTCCACATGTCTACTGAGTGTGCACAGAAAGCTATGTACTGACCTAGTAGGTAAATGGGTCTATACACATATACCTAAGCAAGCATAAGTCACAGAATTGTAGAAAGGCAAAAGCCTATCACAGAGGTGTGGGGAGGAAGAAGGTTCTCCTATGTTTTAGCTCAATAGCCTCATAGCTATGACATTTATCTAAGAAGCAAAAGATTTTCATCCTGAGGGGACTTGATCCTGAATCTCTAGCTTCCAAATAGAGGTCCAGAGGTTAAGCATTATCAACAAAGGCATTTATTAGGCATATTACCAAAGTCAGGGGAGCCCCCAACTTTGGATTTCTACATGGCTTCTACTGCCTTCATTTCACCCAAGCAGATGTGCCTTTGGAGAATTTTCCCTCGTGTGTTCATTTGAAGAGATACTCATGTCATCCCACTGCTCAGTGGGGACTTTTTGAGCATTTCCACCTCATTGCAGCACAATGCCTCAGGATATTTTGGAGCATGCCCTTCTCACCTGCTCCAGAAATATGCTAGTAATGATCCTCCAGGATATCTCCCTGTAGATGCTCTTAAGACTTCAGTCTGTGGCTTGGGGGATGCTGATCTGAAAGGGCAAAAGGAGGGCAAATAGTTCTTGAGCTTACAAAAGCTGAATGCTGTCACTGCACACAAGTGAATGGCTGACAGAAAAAATGTATTATTTTAATATGCTAACTTTTGCATGCATATATAGAAGTTAGGAGGAAATTTATTTGAAAAAAAATTGCAGTATTAATTTCCAGGTCATATTCTATTGTTATTCTTAAACACTGCAATAGCTATCCAAAAAGGAAGGTGTGTAATCAAGGATGAACCTTAATATTTAATCCTTATAATTCAATAGCTCTGAAATATTTGCAGTAACTTTTTTTAAAGAGCTGATTTCTCTAATTACAAATTGAAAGGATGAGTCTGAATAGTCTTTTTGGCAGATCATTAAAATGCTGACCTTGACTACCTTGAACTGTGACTTCCATCAGCCTTACCAGCTAAGCAGTGTCAGACCATGGTCACTTGTAAGCTAGATGGGTTAAAATGAATGCTTAAACTGTTTAGAAGATAGATCAGATGTTAATATTATAAAATGCATTTTAATACTTTGGGTTGATAGGTTCTGTAAAACATGTGAGATCACTACTATCATAATAACCTCTGAGTTAAGAAAGACCAATTGAATATAAGGCTATTTAGATCTACTTCAGTTTTTACTCAAGACACAATATACACCAGTACATAAAACCCTTGAACTCCCATCTTTCCTGTTCCTTTTTGAGTTATTTTGCTATTCCAAGTTTTAGTAGATTAATTTAATAGAATAAGAATTTTCCCCATAATCATATGAAAGTAGTATCTGAACCTATTGTATATAAGGCTTAGTATTGCATGAGTGATTCTAATGAGCTCAACTCCTTTCTTATTCCACCAGAAGGGCACCTATAAAATTGCCTAAAATATAACTACTTCAGCCAGCAGTAGCATTGCACTTAATATGCCATTGGAGCAAATCCTGCCATTAACTCACTGGGCATGGATTCGAAACAGTGACCAGAAGATGGTAATTTTGTGCCAAAAAGCTTGTATAACATCCTTCCAACTATATAGTTGATCCAATAAAAGATACTTTCATAAAAAAATTGCTTCTTGTATATTTCCTGGACCATCACAGATACTACACTATAATACAGTGTAATTTCAGTCAAAACAATATACTTTCAAGGTACAGAATGGGCATAGGGAATATACAGAGGATATACAGGAATTATTTACACCTTCTAAAAAGAGGAATTGAGCTCCTTATAGCTGTGCATCAGAGAGTGGAAGGCAGGATGTGGACTGTGGCTTATGAATCTACTACTGTGAAGATGATACCTCAGCTCTAGGGCAGAAGTATCCTCCATAGACTGATGCATTTTGCAGTATTGAGAAAATCCCCTTGTCTTTGTCTATCTTTGTCCCCACAAAAGAAGCCCCCTGAATTCATCCATTATGTTCAGCCTCAATGCTGGATTTTTCCATAATAAAAGTGCCTTAGGGAGATAAACAGATTATCCCAATATTAGGTAGCTTCCTCTAGGGTAGGTATCTCTAAGCCAGGGGTCTCAAATTTATCTTGCCCTGTGGGCTAGATGAAGGTCACTGGGCCAGTCTGCAGGTTTTCATAGATGTCATAGATTTCATAGACACTAGGGCTAGAAGGGACCTCACAAAATCATCAGGCCCATCCCCCTGTGCAAGAGGCAGAAAATCAGCTGAGGTCAAATGATCCCAGCAAGATGGGCATCTAAGTGTTTCTTGAAAGTCCAGAGTAGGTGCATGCACCACCTGTGGGGGAAGTCTATTTCAGGCCCTGGGGACTCAGACAGCAAAGAGGTTTTTCCTTATGTCCAGCCTAAAACGGTCTTCCAGGAGTTTGTGACTTTTGGATCTTGTCTTCACTTGGGGCGCACTGGTGAACAGACGTTCTCCCAATTCCTAATGCACCCCCTTAGGCTGACACCAAGTCACCACTAAGCCTATGCTTTTCCAGGATGGAGAGTCTCCTGGCTCTTAGCCTCTACTCATAAGGCCTACGCTCTTGTCCTCTGATCATGCACATGACTCTCCTCTGAACTCTTTCAAGTTTCTCTGCACTCATTCTGAATTGTGGAGCCCAGAAATGGATACTGTATTCCACCTGTGGCCTCACCAAGGTGGAGTAAAGTGGGAGGATGACTTCCTAGGTCTTGCTTGAGATGCATCGGTAGATGCAAGCCAGAGTTTTGTTTGCTTTGCTGGGTGCAGCATCACATTAGTGGCTTATGTTCATCTTGTGGTTAATAATGACCCCCAAATCTCTTTCAGTTATGGTGCTAGCAAGTATAGCACTGCTAAGCCTATAAGTGTAATGTATTTTTAATCTAGGGGTGTGCAAAGTGGGCCCTATTTGATTCAGATTAAGCCTGAATTAGCAACAGTGATTTGATTTGTTGATTTGGATCACTGTCCCTGGTTTGATTCAGCCAAATCTGAATCTGAAGATTCAATGCTGATTTAGAGAATCAATGATTTGGCCATAGACATAGCTTTAAAGGTTTTTTTTCTACATACCTTGAAGTAGCAGGCACAGCTCATGTTTGCTGTGAGGCTGGGGCACATGGAGTGTCCCACAGGAGTTCAGGGGGTCCTCCACATGCTCAGCAGAAAATCCAGAAGTGGACCAGAAGTAGCGATTAGCCACAGGGGGACCCTATCTGCCCCTCCCAGACACAGAAGGCACCAGTCACTGAACTGGTGAGGTACAGGGGGCGCCTCCCATGCACTCCCCAGTGGACCTGGAAGTAGACAAGAAGTACTTCTAGTCAACTTCCAGGTCTTCTGCCATGCACACTTGGAAGCCCCCTGCACTCCTGTGGGACATGTGCACCAGCATCTCAGCATTCATGAGCCCCTGTTACCTAGAGGTATGTAGAAAAAACATTTAAAGCTGTCTCTATGTCCGAATCCCCAAATCTTTCCAAATCTCTCTGAATCAATTTGGAGTGTTCCGATTTGATTGAGAGAGATTAAAGGGTCCTCTGATTTGACTCGGATTTGGAGATCCAACCACCGTATTGGGCCAAATTTCTACCAAATCAAATCAGGGACTGAAGCTTTGCACAGCTCATTTTTTCTCCAAAAGTGGAGCACGTTGCATTTCTCCATGTTGAATGCCATCAGGTTTTGATCCACCCATCTTGCAAGCCTGTTGAGATTGGCCTGGATTGCCAGACTGTCTTCTGGGGTCACCACACTTCCCCTTGGTCTGGTGTTGTCAGTGATTTAGCTAGTCTGCTTCTGCCACCAGAGTCTGGATCATTTATAAATACATTAAAGAGTACAGGTCCAAGAATAGAGCTCTGGGGGGTTCCACTGGTCACCATGCACCATGTTGATTCACTTCCATCAACTACCGCTATCTGGGTAGCAACCACGGAGCCAGTTCCCCAGCCATTGGACTGTAAGGTTGTTGAGGCTGTAGTTCCCCAATTTTACCATGAGGACATCATGGGACATGAGGTAAAAAGTTTTCTTGAAGTCCACATATATAATATCCACCTCTTCTCCTTTTTTTAGATGATGTGTCACCTGGTCATAGAAGGAAATGAGATTGGTCAGGCAAGACCTACTTGCAGCAAAGCCATGTTGGGTATCTCTTAGAAAGTTGCCTTCTGTTAGCCCATTGTTAATAGTTTCTTTGATGATATTTTCAAGATCTTTGCAGGGATTGGGGTCAAACTGATTGGCCTCTAGTTCTCTGGATCTTCATTCCTCCCTTTCTTGGAGATAGGCACCACATTGGCTCTCTTCCAATCTTCAGATATCTTGCCCAAGTGCCACAAGTTCTCGAATATCTTCACCATTTGCCATGCTATGATGTCAGCCAGTTCTTTTAGGACTCTTGGATGCATTCCATCCAGACCAGCTGATTTGTGGATGTCCAGCTTCTCAAGATGTTCCCTCACAAGATCTATGCCAATGATGGGTGTATGTTCACCCTTTCCCTGGTAATCCTACATCTTGTCAGGCAGGGTGGTTCCCTTGAGTTGGTGGAAGACCGACACAAAGTAAACATTAAGGAGATTGGCTTTTTCCTGGGTGTTGGTTATCAGCTGCCTCATGTGGTTTAGCAGGGGTCCAATGTTGCCGTTGTTGTTTTTTTTTCTGACTTCCCACATATCTAATGAAGAACATTTTATTGTCCTTGATTCGTGTAGCCAGTTGGAATTCAGTTTCAGTCTTGGCTTTCCTAGTTTGTTCCCTACAGGTGTGGGCCAGTGCTGAATACTCCTCCTTAGTGGTGTTTCCTGTCTTCCATCCTTTATAAACTTCTCTTTTTAGGGACAGGAGGTCCATGAGTTCCCTACTGAGCCAAAGAGGTCACCCAGTCCTTTAATGGACTGAGGATGGAGTGAGACCAATCCCTTGTGCAGAGTATGTGTCACCAGCTCTGGCTTGTGTGCCACACACAGCATGCACCCACTCTGGGACTCACTGTTCATGCAACACATGGCACTAGACTGGCAGTACATACTGCACAGAGTACAGGCAGCCAGCCTGAGGCATGTGCTGGATGTGGCACTCTGCCAAACTGGCCTTTTGAACTGGTTCCATCACAACCCAGTCCAGATGAGCCCCAGAGCCAGTGTACAGGGCACACTTCCCAGATTTCCTGGGCTGTATGCAACATGTGCAGCACCATGTCTAGCCCCATCACCACATTCAGTATGCAGGGCCAGGGCTAGAGTATAGGCTTAATCCAGTGACCCAATAGCTAAATCATACAGCTCCACAGGCCAGATCTGGTCTATGGGCTTTATGTTTAACACCCCTGCCCTAGGCCAGTGAGGTCCAGCACAATGCAGGAAGGATGTATGTTTTCAGAGTCACAGAAGTACTGTCCTCTAGATACTTGAAAGGTGCTATCTTTCCTAGGTCATAATGTGGGACACAAAATTATGTGAGATGCTTAAGCCACAGGTGCCTTGATAGAAAAAAGAAGAGGGCCTTTGCAATATCTTGTCAGTGAGGAATCCTCAAATTTTGAACCTTTCTACACCCTTGACCTATCAGGGCCTCTGTTAGTCTGTTGTTCTGGACACACTGCAAGATTTGGGGGCATTTTTGTATGTGAAGGAATGAGGATTTGGTAGAGTCTGTCATTAAGATTTTTTTATATTGTAAGGGTTTTTATTAGTATTGTAAAATTATGATTTGGCTTATATGGCAATGTCAGTTTGCTTTAATAAGTATAGTGGTTGCAGTTTTAAATTCTTGTAAGCACTAAGAGGAAAGATGGGAGTGTTTGAGAAACTGAAGAAGTAAATAATGGAATACCTGTTGCATTCTTGCTATAGAAATAGTTATTTGAAATTTCATGTGTGTGTAACAGGCAAGCGTTCATCAGATGACTGTAATTAGTTAAGGTCACTAGGGTTCATAATTATATTGATACCCTGTGTCAAGCTTGTATGTATGTATATGAGGTCCTGGAGACAATAGAGACATGCAGTATCCACTACAGAAACTACAGCCATTGAATTATTATTATTGTTGTTGCTGTTGCTATTGTTTCTTCATTTTTTTTTAAATCTTTGTCCAACTCTCAGAATGGCTTTTGAAACAGAAACGTGGATGTAGCAAATGGACATATGGTTACATCTGATGAATTACTTGAGCACTGGACCATGCTGTATACATGTAGAGGGTTTTGAACATATTGTCACAGCAAGTGCTGTTATGAAGACAAAAGGAGTGAGTTTATTTTGCGGAAACATATTGCTGATTTAGAAATGTAATGGCCCCTGACAAACCCATTGATAAGTGTTACATACTGTTGACACAGTAGCACTAGTTCAGGAACATTTTCCCTAATAGCCTTTTCTGATTGTTGACAGAGCTTTGTTTTCTCAAAGAAAAAATAAATCTATTAGTCCGATAAATTGCAGTCAGAATTTATCTTGTAGGTGTTTGTGTGGTTAAAGTATAGGTGTTTATGTGGTTAAAAAAAAGGAAATTAAGCAACTCACAGATAAGTTATTTGATTTCAGAATTATTGTCAAAGAGATAACGGACACCCAAAATCTAGGAAGAGCCTGAAAGCATAATTTCTAGAAATGATTAGTCTAGACAGGTTAAAAATTGCTAAGGGGTATTTGTGAACTTTTTTGTTTGTTTGTTTGTTTGTTTGTTTTTGATGGGGAGGGGGTAGTTTTTTTGTTTTGTTTTGTTTTTTACTCTTTCCTATGTATAATTTGTAGTATAAAATCGGTAATATAGAATACATAATGGGCGGATTGAATGACTGTTTTTAATGGGAAAATGACATGGGGAAAATAAGTAATAATGAACATTCTTATAGAAGTAGAAACCATTCTTGGACCTTGTTGTTTAAATAGGTCACCACATGGAATGACTCTTGTGTCATGGATGTCAGGCCATTCTTACATATGTAATGAAAATTCTGAATAGTGACTAAACTGAGCCTGTTATGTCTTGTTATTATCTTACCTCAAAACCCTAGAAAGCTCCAGTGTATGTGACATATGGGCATCCTCTATGTGTTATGCTTTTGCTATGATTAACGTGTTCATCACAACATAAATGGCAAGAGTGGTGCCACATATGCATCCAGTTGAAGGCTGCATAAAATGGGAAACCGACTATAAAACTGTTCTACATATAATGTATAAAGTTTTTTTTATGGCTACTTTGTATGGTGCTTTAAACTGAATGTGTGGTAGGTCTGGGGCCAGGGCTGAAAATCAGTTGATTGTCAACTCCAGTCCCAGGACCGCACTGGGGTTTGGAATCAACTTTGGTGCAGTCAGGACTGTACACCCGTCCCAGAGCAAGAGTAAACTATTAGCTGGTTGTTAGCCCCAGCTCCAGACTTGTGAGCAGGGGAAGATACAGGAGGATGTACAGGCTTGGACACCACCCCCTTTCAGTCAACCACATCATGAGAGAAGTAGCTGGGGACTTTTTAAGTCCCTGAAGCAAGAAAGAATCACCCATCTTCCTCTCTTTGCTCAGTGGTACATCCCACCTTCTTCCATCTCCTACTCCCCTGCCCACCATTGCTGCTATCTCCACTTACTCTAGGGATGGGTAGGGGAGAGTGGGGCTGGCTCTAGAGTCACTCTTGTCCTCTCCAGCTGGGCTCTTCATGGAGCCAAGCTTAGCCAGGGACAGCGGCAGCAGCAGGTGGAACTGCACTCTCTTCCCACTCCCCCAGTTTGAGGGCTGACAATTAAGTGTTTGTTAGTGGATGGGGAAGAGTACCTTCCCACTGGCTCCACTGTTGCCCTTTCTAGCTGAGCCTGGGTTCACATGCAGCCCAGCTGTAGTGCAGAAGGAGTAGCTCTGGAGCACTCCTCTGTCCTTCCTCCCCTCCCCACCTCACTCATCTGGGGACAATTGCAACAGCAGGCATGGAAGTGGGGATATGTGAGGGCAGGGAAGGGAATGTGCTACTGAGCTCAAAAGGGAAAGGAAGGGGAAGGGAAATTTTTTATATGTTTAAAGACTTTTAAAATGTCCCTGCTTCTGCTTCTGCAGTCTGCCTACCCTGAGTTGAGAAGAAAGGCTGGGAGCTGGGATGCAGACCACTTGTAGAACAGGTCACTGCTTCCTCACCACCCCCTTTCTGAAATCCAGGATTTGCTCATGCCTGCAAGGACCCTGTTTTCAACGTTCTCCTTCCTATTTTCCTTAAAACACATAGGAGTAGACTTTTCCCTGTCCTACTCCTTTCATCCTTGGACTCCTTTGCACTTTAGCAGAGAAATGGCCATAGGTCATGGAGCTAATGCAAAGGCATGAAAAATGTGTTTTTATCCCTTGCCTTGTTTACCTTGAAAAAAAGGCATTTTCTTTCCTTGAAGAGTGGGGTCAAACATTTTCTAGTATTTTTCACCTGTGACTATTACAGATTGTGCAAAATGGATATCAACCAGCAATTTGGATAAAGACAAAATAAGTACTGAGTGAATTGCTCAACCATGCAATTAATGAGGACATCAGGCCTCAATTCGTTTCCCTCTAGGTCTCTTTTTTCTTTAAACATAAATGATATTGTACCATTATGCTACAAATAGCCTAACTGAAAGGTTTGTTCAGCTCCTAAAGTAGATAACAAGGATAAGAAAGAAGGATTTGGGAACATTTTAGAGCTTTCTCTGAAGAAAAATGATATACATGCAAAGAATTGTCACAATGTCAGGCTATTATAAATGGCTAGCAGAGTTTTTCAAAATATGGAATAGACTAAAGGGGAATTTAAAGGACATGTTACTATTCATAAGAGGATGGTGGCAGTCTTTTTGCTTGCTTGACAGAAATTTCCATGCAGCAACAAATGAGTCACACGCTTCATGTTCTTTTATCGAAAGCAAGCTTTTTTCATAGAATTACTTTTCTTTTGGGCAAAGATAACAAGATGGAGATCAAAATAAAAGGTCTTTCTCAGCAAAAGATAAATAATTCAAATACATTAGCACTGAGTACGTGGTACTTAATCATCATTATTTCAATTATATGACACAGAATTGCCTCCTGAAAACACACACTATAAAGTTTTGTTAATGAAACTTTTGATTCCATAAGTCATTTGCTTACCTCACTTCCTGCTGCCCTACCTGATTAAAAAAAAAATCAGTCTTCTGAAGTGATTAAGGTACTAGATGGTACTAAAGTTTCAACAGCATCTTGGATTGTATAAACAGAAGTGTCACATGCAAATCAGTGGAAGTGATTCTTCCTCTCTTTTTAGCAGGGATAAGGTCTTACCTGGAATACTGTGTATAGTTTTGTCTCCATGCTTCAAGAAGGATGTAAACAGTTTGGAAAGAGTCCAGCAGAGAGCAACACAAATGATTATGGCCATGGGAAGCAAGCCTTATGAAGAAAGGCTGAAAAAAATAGGGATATTTAGTCTAGAAAAGAGAAGGCTGAGAGAGTATTGATAAGAGTCTTCAAATACCCGAAGAGGTATTATTGAGAGGATGGAGACAGCCTCATTTTTTATTTTTATTTTTTTTACTTTTTAAGTAAATAAGTCACTTATTCTTTAGAACTGAAAGAAATTATAAGCACTATTATTTAATTCAGTGTATTTTCCTTTCTTTCCTAATTTCATTGATAACTTTAAACTAATTTAGAAAAAGTAGAAGTATTACTAACAATTTTTGTTTGTTTTCTTAAAGCAGCAGCATTTAGAATAAAAATATTACTGTTTCATAAAACACCTTTTTATCTTTGACTCTTTAAAGCTCATTGTGTTGGTTAAATGCAAAGCCAAGATTTGAAAAGCAACTTCACTTTATTTAATGCTACAGCTCTCTCCTGAGCACTTTTCTATTAGTAATTTGTGAGAGTGCACAGTTCGGAGCTATTTAATTCCTCTCTGACATTGAGAAATATTCCTTGAAACTTAAGAGAAGCCATCGTGACTCACATAATTAAAGAGGGGATCAAGAGAAGAATCATAGTCCCCAAGGTTTTTGAAAATTCTCTTTTTGAAAATTGATTAAATACCCTCTGGAACAATGTTTAGATGACATTTTTTTGTCAGACTTCATATATGTTTAAAGGAGTATGTTTGGCAAATCAGTGACGAAGATAGCATTAAACTCAGCAACATATTGCTAAGTATAGTACTGATGGTGAATGTCCCAGTAAAGTCAATTATTTATTTATTTCAATTCCCTACACTAACAAAGACAGCACCCACCCTAACACTCTGGGTGCATTTTACATTCTTTTTAAGGAGTCAATATTCAAAGTTTTGTCACATCAAATGACCCTAAAGGAGAACTGCCTTGCCAAATTGGCTGTTTTCTCCTTTATCTACTTAAGCATGTCTGTTGAGTGTAGCTGGAACAGAAAATCATAGTTAGAGAGGCAGCCTCTTTGAAACGTTATGGGATATAGAAGACTTTACAAATCAATACCAGCATGTCAAAAATCAGCCCATAAACGAATAGGCAACACATACACATTGTAGAATGTGGATTTTTCATGTATGTATTAAGAAATCCAACTTGGCAAGAATATTAAATACCATATTTTCTCACATGCAATGCACATGATTCCCCAAAAGTCAATCCTCTCACCCAGCTTGGATATGTATTTTAAATAGGGAAGATATTTTCTTCTCTCTTGGAGTTTCTTAGGCATGCTCTGCAGCAGCCAAGATAGCCGCTGCTTATTTCTGCTTAGCCAACAGAAGGGAAGGAGTCTTGGGTTAACTTTTTTACAGCCGTAGCTATGAGCTCAGCACTGTTCCTTAAGTAGCAAATGAACTATTGGTAGTATCTTGATGTGGCTTGTGATATGGAAACAACACTTTATTTACATATTTTTTAAATGAACTACTTGCAGTAAAGAAGTAACAGTTTTGCTACTGCTGTTTTGCAAATGTCTGTGGCCTAACTTTATATTATGTAGAGTAGGCCTCCTGGACATGTGGTGTGTCCAGGATATGTGGCACTGGACAAGGTAGTCTGCCATATCAGGGAGCTCCTGATTACATATTTCCTGGCCATGCTGTTTTTTCCAGGAGGGAGGATTTACTTGACGTCACATAATCAGCCATGACCCTGGAAAAATCCTTTTTCTAATTGATGTCTCCCAAAAACAAAGTGTATGTTTTATTATATTTGTATGTGATAAAATATGGTAAGGGGGATGCTTCCATTCTGGCTTGGGTTTCAGTGAGCCTTAGAGCTAAGTGGTTGTGTACTACAGAGCTTTCCAGACTTGGGCATAAGGCAACCTGCTTTACTAGAAAAGAATCATAAGTAAAACATCATTAAGTTTTAGTGATAAGAATAGATGCTGTAGAAACAGATCGCCAAGTCTGTGGGGGAAAAAATTCCAATGCGCGTGCGCACGCATGCACATGTGTGTGTGTGCGCGTTTATTCATTCATACATTCTTTTATTCACTTAAGGTTTTTTAATTAAAGCATCTCATAGCTCTGAAAGACACTTAATAGTTACAGGCTTGAACACTGAAAGATAGTATTATCTGTGAACTTCTATTAGTTTCATCCTTGTTCACATTGTACATCACCAGCACACAATAAACAAAGTGAACTACCATCACCGGTCTTGCTAATTTTGAAAAAAAGGGCACTTGTCAGTATTAAACAATAAGGAAACTAAGTTCAGGAGAACCCAGACAATAAAATGGCTATTAAAATGCATCTGTTCTCATGCTAAAATGCATGTAGAACGCTAGAAGACTGAGGAATGGTAAGGGATATTATTCCCTAGAAAGCTACAGGCAAGAAAATATTGATTAGAAAGGTACAGAAGTTAATAGAGTATATACATTTAAACCCTTCAGCACCATAGCCAGAAATGAGAATGAAAACAAACAAAAAAATGCATATACGCTTAAGGAAGGAGAACAAAATATCACAAGATAATATCATGATGCTATCCATATAAGTATTATGATCACACTTTTACATAAACAATTTTGAATACTATTTAATAGAAGGAACATGGTTGAATTAAAAAAGATCAGAATGATAAACACAACCAAAGGACAATCAATAAATGGAAAAGACAACCAATGCAATATTTGGAAAAGCCTGAAAACCTCCCATTCTATTGAGTTCTTTCTTCTCTTAGGTATCTTAGAAGATCTAAGTAATGACAAACATAGGTAACATACTCTAAGAAAATGGCTGTCACAAAGATTAAGAACATATTTGAAGAACAATAAAGAATAAACTACAGCTAAGAAAATTTGGTATAAATATTTCCCAGAGAAATTTGTGTTACACACATAATTTTTTAAATTGTAAATAGTTTACTGGAGAAGATATACTAGATGTTCAGAAGGAAGTGCAAATAAAAGTGCAAATCCAATATCAAGAAATGTAGACAAAATTGTATGTTTCTTATACTATTTCCATCATAAAATATGATGGTTTAGATTAAAAAAATTAATTTAAACTAAAGGCTGGTTGAACTTCAAGCTTCCCTTACATGGTGCCAGAAGTGGAAGGCACCGCATACAGGAAGACCTAGGTCATTGTCCTCCCAGGGAAAACCACGAGTGTTCAGGAATTTTCTCCAGGAGCAAAAATGGCTACTCCAAGAGAAAAATAACCTGGGAGCAACCAGTGTTAAATCACTGCCAGAAGAGCTTGCCTTGGAGACAGCGAATGTCTGTACACATTCTCTTCTGAGAGAATGTAAAACATAGCTAGCATCTTTTGGTCCTACCTACTCCCAGACAGAGAGCATGTCATTTTCTGAATTCTACTGTTCCAATCAAGCAGGGAGGAGAACATGCCCTCTTCAGAATCCCACCTTGAGCTTCAGGTTGAACATGATCAGTCTGGGTCTGTCAGTCAAGTGTCCCTTTGCACTGCTGCCATCTGTTGCCAGGCAGAGTGAAGGAATGTGCAGAACTCTCTGAGATGAGAGCACAGGGTTCTCCTCACTGGGAAGCAGCAGCATTGCAAGAAATCTGCTCTTCAAGGGCTCAGCATTCTAGTGTCTCTTTAGGCATCTCTGGGTAAGTTTTTTCACTAGGAGAACTAACTCAGAAGAATGTTCCCTGATCATTTGAATTTGTGTACATAGCCCTAGTGAAAGTAACACAGAAATGGCTGTTACTGAACCTATAAAACTGCAAGTAACATCCCCATAGCCCTAGAGAGGGGCATGCTGGACATTCCTAGAAAAGGATCAAATAGCAATTTGAGCTTCAATTTGAGCCATAGGGACAAATAAATTAGAAGACAATTGCCTAACCATTGCAGGCAATGAACACTGGATATGTATAATGCTGAATAGGGAAAGGGGGAAAACCTTAAAGAAATAATGACAAGATTAGAAGATAATTGTGTTCCTAACAAAAAAAAAAAATACTTATGGGAGATAAATGTTCAGGATGCTAAAAAAAGGGGGAAAGGGAAACAGTAGAAGAGTTTTTCACAGACCTAAAACTAAACAGCTAATCCTGCAAATATGGAACACTCACAGACTCTCTCATTAAAGACCAGATAGTCAAGCAGACATACAAGCAAAAGGCGTAGAGGAAGGCATACAAGAAATGACTGTAACTGGAATCACTAAACAGGCAAAACAAAAGTCCATCAAATTTAAGCTGGGAGGGCATGGTCACATGGCAAGGAATGGACAACATCATCATTGTGACCACTAGCATGACTATGGAAAGTATTCAGCAAAATGTAGAAGTTGTAATAAATTGAACCATTATGCTAAATTGTCCAATGTAGGAATTGACTTGTTTAGCTTAGGAAGATATGGCTTCTTGTTTATAATGTCCTACTATGCTAATTACCCAGAACTAGTGACTTGAAGACACGACAGTGACAACAGTCATCAGGCATAGTAAGTCTATATTTGCATGCCATGACATTCCAAGAATTGAAATTACTGATTGATGGACCACAATTCAAGGACAAGGAATGTTGAGTGTTCCACTTTTATCATGAGACATCTAGCCTTAAGGCAATGGATTGGCAGAATGTAGAGTATATATTATGAAGAACCTATTTAAAAAAAAGCAGTGAGGGATGGAATAAATGCATACTAGGCACTACTCAGCTCTAAAGCTATACCATTTCAAAGTGGCAAATTACCTGCAGAACTTATCTACAACAAGCATATACAAACCTGACAACCTAACACTGGTCAAAAAATAAGGGGTGACAAAAGAGTCTATGATAGTGGAAAAAGACTAGGAAAGTAAAATCAGATGAAGAATTACAAAAAAAGAGCAAAATTGTTTCCACAATAAAAAACAAACAAACAAGGATTCTGTGTAAATTGTACAAGATAGACATTGGCCAGTTACGCCTAGGATAATCAAAGAGGTGTCACCTCTATCATATTCTGTGATCACACATGAAGTCCAAATCTTAAGAAGGAATCTCCTACATCTGCTCAAAATCCTTGAAAATGAGGATGATATGAGGGTAATTGAAACAGAAACAGTTGGAACTAATTTACAAGTTGATGCAAAATGCGACCCGGAATCTGAACATTCACATGTAGATAAGAACATAGACCAAGTACATTGGCAACCTTTAATTCTCTGGATCATGGTGTATATGTAAGTGGTCTAGTCTGGTGCCTGAGGCATCCACTTGTGGCTGCCAAGCCCAATTCAAAAGTGACATAGCTTGTTTACAAGTTTCATCAATTCATGTGTTGCCTGAGTTAGTGGCAATGTTTACAGTAAGTTGCTTCCTTCTTCCTCTCTTTGTTTCCATCCTCTGGATCAGTTCCACTTCATGCTGAGCTGCACCCAGTGCCAGATATTCCCTCCATGGATGTGATTATGTGCACTCATCCCAACTTTCTACATATACATAGATAAAGGGGCTGTGATACAGTACAGCTGGAAGATTGATGAAACAGCCATGGAGACTGATTGATATTTGTTAGCTTGAGTTTGTAATAGTTATTCTCTTAATGTTCTTAATCTAGCTGGCATTTTATAAAAAGGGGAAGATGTGACATAGAGTAAGTCCTAGACAAATAGGGTGCATCCCCACAAGCAGGAAGGTGCATTTCTCTGGGGGACAAAGAGCAGTGGTTCTGCTTGTCCCTGGGAAACACCTATGCTGTGCCCACACTCTCTGGGGTGTGGCACATTGCCCTGGGTGGGGTAGGGGAGGCTGAGGCCAGCATGTGGGCTGGCCCCATTAGCCTTACATGGGATCCTGAGGACCTCTGGGGACTGCAGCTGCAGTAATCTAGCAGCACAGAGCCTGGCCAGCAGCCAGAGCATGTTTCTGGCTGGCCAGGCTCTGGTTTTGGGTGGCACACACTGCCACCACGTGTGCCAGCTCACTTTTTTAAAGGATTTTTTTTTTTGACATAGGGATCTCCCACTGTCAACCCCCCACTCCCGCCCACTGCAAATTAGCAGTGTGGGGAATGCCTGCATGTGTAGAGTGTGTGGTACTGCAGAAGGGTCTGTGGTGCTGCATACCACACAGCCGTATTCATCTCGACATGCCCATAGGCTGTAAATAGTATTCACCACACCTGGTTAGGCAGCTTATTTTAAGTTTAGGTGGCATGTCCAACCATTCACTGCTATTGGGAGCAACATGTGCAGCCATTTGCTGCTGCTGGGAATGGTACAGGAAGCCTAAGGTAAGTAACTCAGGGTATGGGGAGGCACTGGCAGTTTTGAAGGGGGGCTGGTGGGTCCATGTGGGGAGGATTGCCCAGTAAGAGGAATAAAAACAGCCCAGTCAGGGTTGCAGGGGCTGGGAACATCACAGTCTTGGGGCTGGGGGGAGCGGCTGGGCTTTCACAGCCACTGGACTATGCTGCAAATACACGTGGGCATGCTCTAAATTGGATTAACACCTTTGTTGATTTGGTTAACCTTTTCTCAGTCTAAATCAGTGCATTTCCTGAGGTGGTGTTCAGATTGGCTATGCCATTTTTTGGCTGAATTAAATCCTCCAACTGCCTGCATGAGTGGGCATTTAGATCAGCCTAACCCTGGTTAGGTTGATTTAAATGTAACACCTGCACATACCCATAGAGTCTCCATGAAATGTGTTCACCCAGGAGACAGTCTGGTGAGGCTACCATGCACTTTCTTGTGGTAGAACAGGAATCTGGGATAGCCACTGTTATTTCTTACTGTAAATAGTAACTCTATGTAAGCTTCTGCATGGAATAAATCCATTGTGCAAGCCTTTAAATATTACACCTATTATATGGAAGTTTGTGACTTGCCTAAGACTTGCATTAGTCATAAATGGGGCTATTGCATTAGACTTAAACACTATTTTCCTTTTTTCTCCACTTTCTTCTTGTGACTATTAAACCACCAATGTTCACTACTTTTGTAAATCAGGTAGGAAACAGAAAACAGTATAGAATCTGACCTAACTTAATAGGCATACATAGCATGGAAAATTATTGTCTTTACCAATCATATTTAGATAGGCCTAAATATGTTCAATTTAGGGAGGAAAAAATAGAACTACATACATTTGCATGTAATTTTTCAAAATTATTCTAAGCATAGATTTCTTAATGAGATATCTCTGCCTCCATCCCTTTTGCTCTAAAGGGGAAAATGAATATAAGTGACTGATCATTTGTGCAGTAGCAGTTGACTTTACTTTATCAGTGATTAAATTATTGAACATTCATAATGTCCATTCATTTATTTTGAATATGAGCAGTTTAAATGTGC
Source organism: Crocodylus siamensis (assembly GCF_052110815.1). Lineage (NCBI taxonomy): Eukaryota > Metazoa > Chordata > Crocodylia > Crocodylidae > Crocodylus > Crocodylus siamensis. The sequence goes on from NC_143399.1 coordinate 106,815,405, forward strand.
TCATAGTGGTACAGGTTTAATAACTTGCCTTTAAATTATAAAGAAGCTAAGATAGTTTTTTGTATCTTTTTTTCCCTCCTTTAAAACTATATAGTCTTTATCCAACAAATTCAAGAAGGATATGTGATTCTGAATGCCTCATTTGTTGGGTGCTCCAAGTGTTCATTTTCTAAAAAATCAGGTCACCTTAAGATTTGTCAAATTTGGCACCTATAACATGAGATGTGCTAAATTACTTTTTGGTCTTGGTCACTTTGGGCTTAGTTCTTATATGAGCCACAGTGAGTCAAATCTTGCTTGGAATATGGAGGATTAATGTGAATGAAATCAATATATTCGCATCCTCTTACACCTGGATTATTGTTCACAGCAGGATACTGCCTAGTACTTGCATTATTCTTTAATGCTAATCTCTTTCATTATAACAAGTACAAATGATCAGTTTTTCAATGACATAGAAATAAAATTAACAGGCATAATGTGCCAAAAAGTACATAACTACTCAGTAACTGGGTAGTACTTTTGTAAAATGTCTAGCTGTAAGAAGAAAAGAATTACTGTAAAGTGACTGTCTCTCTCCTGTCTTTGTGTACTAAAGCTAATGGAGAATGAAATTTGTTTCTTTAGGTAATTTTCAGTGAACTGATCACTATCATCAGGTTAAACTCTGTGATTTTGACTTTTTTTCTTTTATTCTCTTTCCTTCTTGATGCACAGTAAAGTGTGCACACATTCTTCAAAATAATCTCTGAGCTATAAATTGTGTCACGTCACAGTGGAGAGGGGACAAGCCAAACTGTGACTAGGACACAGCATCTGAAAGAGTTCCTGATGCGATAATCAGCAGTATTATTCCAGAGGCTTGTAGCAATGGAGAGAAAAGGAAAGAGGAAATTAGCTGTGAACTGGGATGAAATAGAAATATATTGAAAGCCCAATGGTAACTGGGGACGGAAACATCATTCTGAGTTAAAAAAAAAGAAAAGAACCAAACCAAGACCAAAAAATACAAAACCTGTGACACTATATGTATGAAATAAACTAATATTGTAAAATGAATCAACATAGTACAAAAGGAGTGGCTGGTTTAGTAAAGGAATTTGAATGAGATTCTGAAAGGATTGAACAATACAAAACACTCAGGTAGGGCTAATTTTGATAGTAGTTCTTTGAACTTTCTAACCTTTTTTTCCCCTTTTTGTTAACCAAATATTTGAAGAAGTCACATGAAAATGTTTCAGAATTTTCACCATGTACTTTCTGTTTAGTGGTTTATCGAGCAAACATTTTGGACAGCCATCAATAAGCCTTGCCACTTCACCAAAGCTGTTAAGTTTTCTTTGATTATGCTAAATCACTGTTTTTTAACCCTTTTTTCCCATTCACAGACTCCTAAAACATTTTGCATGGAGGCGTGGACCCCTTTAAATGGGTATTCACATACTTTTGATTAATCATAGTCATCATTCATAGACCCCTTAGATATAATCTGTGAACCCTCAGGGGTCTGTTGGCCACAGGTTGAAAATCACTGTGTTAAACTAGTAAATGGATATTGTGAACACTTTACATATTTATATATTCTAAATTGGTGGTCTTTTCCCTACACATATAATAAAAGAAAAAGCCATCAAGTTTGACTGCTTCTTTTCTGATTGACATTGGTGTAACAAAGTCAACGCCTTTGGAATCATTCTTAATTTGAATATGTCTATGATTTAAAGGTGTTAAGGGCATATCTATGCTGATAATGTACATGGCAGGCAGAGGCATGCTGAAACATAATGTGCTGCTCTGCATGCTTTACCTGCTGTAGTAGAGCAAGCATAACTGCCTTTATGTGGATTAATGCTAATCAGTTTACCTGCAGCAGTGCACAAATTTGGCTACAGTGGTTCAGGTTCGGGAAATAGGACTGATAAAGCAGGTGAATATGTTTGAGTGTACAATTGCTGAGCATAGTAGTTTATTGTGCAGATAGGCTTCACTGTCATATTGAAAATAAGTGAATTGATTAATTTAAATTGATTAACTTTAAATTGACTAACATTTCTCTTAGCCTTCAAATTACACCCGCACTAAATCTTTCAACATATTAATTTGATTTCTGTTTTTTTCATCATGTTCCAAAAACAAGAAATTCTTAACCTCCAGGGGAAAAATGCTTTATTTTAAACCCAGGTGGAATTAGCTCACATAGAGAGATAGGAAGAATTGAAAATATACTAAGAAAGACTTTTCTTGAGATGGATATGATAGATTAATTTAGATTAATCTATGATAAATGCAAATCTATTTGAAATTCAAATTGTTCATTTGAAATGAAAATGTCATAGATATATTTTATCTAAGCTTAAACAAGTTATTTAGTGAAAGGTGGAAACAGAACCAGCTTTCACAATGAAAACATAATATTTCCAATACTTCTAAACTTCTGATTACAGGATTGGGATTTCTCAACATTTAATTTATACATCAGAAATGTGAGGATTATGTAAAATAATCATAATTTTAAGAAGTGACATATTTTTCTGGCAAAATCCACAAAAGAAAAGTTATGTGTCTTCGCACAGCTTTTCTGACTCACACTTTCCCACAATGAGTCATAATTTTGACACAATATCTTAAACTTTTTTTATGGTAAATGTGTAAAATGCCTTACCTTACTTTTGGAATGTCAGAACTGTGAGTTTTCCAAAGTTTATGACTTGGCTCCCAGTAAATTTGACTGAAGCTCTGAAGCTTGGGGTGAACAGAAAACAAAGCAAAACCAAATAATAAAGAAGGGCTTATACTTGGTATTTGTTTGTGATGTTAAAGCAAATGTGAACACAGCATTGCGAGATGGCTACAAACAAAACAATGTGAAGTTTGGATTGATTTTGCACATAATCAGAATGGATGATATTTACCAACTTGGATTAAACTCAAGCCATTCTATTGCACTGTAATAATCATTTCCTAAGCTATGTGACTGTCCTACTTCTTTTTTGTTCTGTATGTAGTTGGGGCACTTTTTAAAAAAGCTATATCTTTAATAATTATCCATTATAAAGGCATGCAAAGCAGCATTTTTCAGCCATGGATAAATACATTTTTTTAAATGGAATTGACAGGTATGGCATTATAATAATTGAAACAGTTAAATTTATAACAAACTTGTAAATCCTTATGAAAACTTCAAAAACCTTTAAATTGTATGTTTGAAATGTAAATCTTTTGTGTCCTTTTGTTTTCAGTAACACAAAGAGGCATACAAATGCTCCGTGAGATGCTTTATGATGATGATTTACTTGTTCATAGATGTTTGCCAGAAAAAAAATAAGTAAAAACATTTGTTTTTAAAGAGCATTTGCATTCACGACAACCTACGCCATTTACCATCATTAAATGATAAAACTAGGCTGTCGGTCCTCTTCTTTATCTGTACTGTTAGGAGATATAATTCATAGTTTCTGTCATTAGTATCTCATCCAAACAATGATTAGTGAGGAACAATTTAACAGTTATGGGCTATGGGACATTGAACTCGAAGGTGTAAGAAATATAAACTTTGACATTGACATTGAACATTGACATTGAACTCCCAGATGTAAGAAATGCAGTAGCAAAATTTTTTCAATAGGTGGTCCACTCTTAATGAAAGGATTTAGTTTTCTGATAACATCTATATGTTATACATGCTTTGGAAGATATATAATCCTTTCTGATTCCTCGGTTTTATAGTCCGGTAGTGGACTCTCAGGTGGCTTCTGTCAAGGGTAGATGTACCGTCCTTGGCTGTGATATTATTCAAACTTACAGCATAGTTGTGGCCTACCATGTGGTCTTTCTTATATCCTCAGCTCATCACAGAAAACCATTGTCAGTATTTTAAAGCAATATACAATATGATCAGTTCAGGGCAGATGACAGGCATTGGGTGTGTCTACACATGCAATTACACTGGCTTAAATTTACTGTGCAGTAAGCTGGAATAGGCTGGCATCTACACGTGGAGGTGTTAAAGCACATTAACACTGTGTGTAGACTGACTTGGGACTACAGTTAGTTCCACGTCAGTCCGTGCACACAGTGTTACTGCTCAGTAAGGCATCTACATGTGCATTACTGTGCAGTAACTAATTAGGCATATATTTGATATCTAAATAATGCAGGTATTAAATTTACAGTTGAGTTTGTGTAAGTCACTATATTTACTGTGTGGTATGGGCCTGCAAGTATACACGTGCACCCATACTGCAGTAATTTTGGTTACTGCACAGTAAATGTGCATGTGTAGATGCACCCTTTGAAAGATGTTTCCATTTTTGCCATAATTCATGATTCCATGTAATACACAGGAAACAATGGAACAGTCATCATTGCACAGTTAATTTTCCTTTCCTGATGGTTGTAAAGTGTGAAAGATTTGTAAGTATACAAAAATGAAATAAACAAACAGGAGAACAGATATGAGGCACTGGCATCACTGGCAGAGAGCAGAGCAGTGAAGGCCACTCCCACAGCCACCACCAAGCAAGCTAAGAGAGAACTGTGCAGCTGGAGGAGAAGACATTGGGTCATCATGGTGGGGTTTGGATTCCCTCACCACAACCTGCAATTCCAGGATAAGGCCTTGTTCAGATGAAAAGGGCTACATCTCGCTCCAAGAGGTAACAGTCTGTTCTCTTACAGCTTGGCTGATCTCCTATGCTGGGTTTTAAACTATGTTCATCTGGGTACAGGGATTTTGATGACAGGGAGGGGCCGGGAATGACGAACACCAGGCCAGGTGCTGGAACAGTCCAGGTAAGTACCAAGGGCATCAGAATGGGGAAGTAGTAAGAGGGCTATTGGGGGGCTTAAATGCCTCTATACTAATACTAGAACCATGGCAAACAAGCAGGAAGAACTTGCACTCCTGTTTGCAAATAAAGAATTCAACCTGGTTGAGCTAACAGAAACTTGGTGGGATCCTACCCATGACTGGGCAGTGGACATTGAGGGCTACAGGCTGTACAGACAGGGCAGAGTGGGGATAAAAGGCAGGGGCATTGTTCTATATGTTAAGAAGCAATATACATCTTCTGTAGTTAATTTAGACCAGGAAGAAGGGCAAATTTAGGTACTATGGGTCAGTTTACAGAGGGATCGGAGTTAAGCGACTTGGTAGTGGGGGTCTACTATAAACATCACGGGGATAAGTTAGACCTAGAGTTCTTGAGACAGCTCTTAGAGGCAGTGCACTCAAAGGACCTGGTCATCATGGGTGACTTTAACTTCCCAGACATCTGCTGGGAGAAACAGGCTGCCAGTCTGTCCATTTATGAAAGTTTCTAACCTCTTTACAGGACTTTCACCTATCACAGGAGGTACATGTTCCCACTAGGAGAAATTCCTTATTAGACCTGGTACTGGCCACAGGGGATGACTTGGTGGGGGATCTGCAGGTGCAAGGTAACCTCATGGATAGTCACCACCTATTGATAGGGTTCAGCATCTGGAGAAAGGTGTGGAAGATAACTATTAGGGCAAAAGTACTAGACTTCAGGAAGGCCAACTTCAAAAAGCTCAGGAGATTAGTTAGAGAGGGACTGACTAGTAAATGCCTCAGAGAGATGGGAGTCCAGGAAGAGTGGGCATTTCTCAAGGGACTAAACCTGCAGGCATAGAAAAGGACCATCCCAGTACACATAAAGGGAAGCAAAAAAGAAAATAAATCCTCTTGGTTGAGCAGGGAAATTCAGGAGAGCATGGAGGGAAAAAAGAGTCCTACAGGCTGTGGAAGTAGGGGGCTGCCACCAAAGAGGAGTATACCTGCTTGGCTCAAGCTTGCAGGGAAACAGTGAGGAGAGCCAAAGCAGAAATGGTGCTTTGTCTGGCAGCAAAAGTTAAGGATAACAAAAAGTCATTCTTTAAGTACATAGGAAGCAAAAAGAAGGTGTAGGGTAACTTAGGGCCCCTTCAGGATGAACTAGGGTAACTGGTAACAGATAGGATGGCCAAAGCAGAGCTTCTAAATGATTTCTTTGCATCCATGTTCCTGGACACGAATACAAATATGCATCCCACTGGAACCTTAGGTAAGCCCAGTATAGATACCAACCTACCAACTGTTCATGCTGACCTAGTAAAAGGGCACCTGGAGGGGTTGAATGTATTTAAGTCAGCAGTTCCTGATGATCTTCATCCTAGGGTACTTAGGGAATTAGCTGGAGTCATAGTGGAGCCACTGTCACAACTGTTTGAGCACTCATGGTGCTCAGGACAGGTCCTGAAGGATTGGAAAAGGGCCAATGTGGTCCCTATTTTCAAGAAGGGGAGGAAAGAGGAGCCAGGTAACTGTAGGCTGGTTAGTCTCACTTCTATCCTTGGCAAGACCTTTGAGAAAATTGTTAAGGATCACATTTGTGGGGGACCAGCAGGTAAAATGATGCTAAGGGGCAATCAGCATGGGCTCATAGGAGGCAGATCCTGCCTCACTAACCTGGTTTCATTTTATGACTGGATCACAAAAGCTTGGATAAAGGGATAGAGGTAAATGTTATTTACTTAGATTTTAAAAAGGCCTTTGACAGAGTGTCATACCCAATTCTTATAAATAAACTAAACAGTTGCAATGTAGATTATTACACAGTCCGGTGGGCAGCAAATTGGCTTATGGGATGCACCTAGAAAGTGGTGGTAGATGGGTCAGTTTCTACCTGGAGAAACATAGGCAGTGGAGTCCCCCCAAGGCTCTGTCCTGGGACCGGTACTATTCAATATCTTCATTAGTGACTTGGACGAGGAAGTAGAAACCTGTCCAAGTTTGCTGATGACACCAAACTATGTGGGGAAGGTACGCAAACTAGATAGCAGGGAGTGAATCCAGGCTGATTTGGACAGTCTGGGGAAATGGGCCGAACAGAACAGGATGCATTTTAACAAGGATAAGTGTCATGTGTTGCACCTGGGGAGGAAGAATCATCAACACTCCTATAGCCTGGGACATAACATTCTAAGTAGCATAACTGCAAAAAGGGATCTCAGAGTCATGGTCAACTCCAAAATGAACATGGATTACTAGTGTGATGAGGTAATAAGTAAAATTAACCGCACCCTTTCTTGCATACGTAGGTGAATCACATACAGGTGTAGGGAGATGTTACTTCCCCTCTATGCAGCATTGGTCAGGCCACAGCTGGAGTACTGCATCTAGTTTTGGGCACCGCACCTCAGGTGGGTTGTGGATAGCCTGGAGAGGGTTCAGAGGAGGGCCACTAAAGGTTAAAAACCTATAGAAAAAACCTTATGTGGACCAATTGGGAGACCTGAACCTCTTCAATCTCCACAAAAGGAGGCTGAGAGGTGATCTTGTTGTTGCCTACAAACTCACTGGGGGGGTCCAGCAAGAAATAGGGGATACGATGTTTACCAGGGTGTCTGTGGGGGCAACTAGAAATAGTGGCCACAAACCGGAAGAGAGCAAATTCAGATTGGACATCAGGAAAAAATTCTTTACAGTGAGGGTTGCCAAAATACGTAATACCTTTCCAAGAGAGGCGGTGCTGTCTCCTTCCTTGGAGGTATTTAAAAGGAGATTGGACAGACACCCGGCCGGGGTCATCCAACCCCAGCACTCATTCCTGCCCAGGGCAGGGTGTTGGACTCAATGATCTAATAGGTCCTTTCCAACCCTAACAGCATTTATGTGTCGGGGAATAATGGCCCCAAGGTCATGGTGGGCCGAGGGTTTGTATATGGAACAGGCGGGATTAGCGGCGAGGAGTCTGAGTGGTACGCAGAATCACGGGGTTTCAAAAATAGTTGAATTTTATTTACTTACACTTCTGTAGCATAGGTAGGAAGTTTGCTTCAGTTACAGTGCTACCAAAATGAACAACAGAGGGGTCTATTGGCCCACAGGTTCCCGAGTGAGCCCTTGCTTTCTACCCCGAAGGATAGGTGCGGCTGCCCACTCGCTAGTCCCAGGGCTGGTCAACAGCTCATTAAAGGGATACAAACAACAAAACTGTAACACGTTGTGACGCCAGTCCAAAGTGAATCAATGCCGGAGTTGATGAAGAACAATGCCGATGTCAGTGCTGGGTATGATGAGATAAAGCTGTGATGTCAGTAAGTCGGGTTGATCAAAATCATGGTCAGGGTCAGTGCCAGAATCAGTCCGGTAGCCAAAAGATCAAGACAGGAAACAAAGAGGAATCAAATAGCCAAAATTGCAGCGAGGAAGAGGCGAGTGGGCTAGAAGCCCTCCTTAGGAGTAGCCCCTGCAGCTGCAGCCCCTGCTCTAAGGATCGTTCTCTCCCTGTGAAACAATCCCTAGCCTCTGCTCACAGGTCGCGCACAGTCTCTCCTCCAAAACACACACACACCACCTCACCTTCCTCTGGGGGTGGGGGTTCACAAGCCTTTTATATGAATTTAGTGGCCAATCAGGCTGCTTGCTTCATAGAAATTTCTAGTCCAATTACATCATGCAGTCAGTGAACTGAGCATGTGCATTAGATCAGATTACCTCATGCTCTGAGTAAACTGAGCATGTGTATTATGGCAGTCTTGATTGACAAGCCTTGGGGTCGAGCAGGGGGCACATGCTGGGCATGCAGTGGAATTTTCTGCACGCTAGGTTTGTCTGCACGTGTTCAGATCTAACTCTCTGTGTTATCAGCATACATACAAAATTTTGCTCTGACATTATGAAAATCTAATAGTTTTATATTTGGTTAGCATTTGCCTTGTTGACCCAAAATTCTGCTCAGTTGAATTCATGGCATCTACTTGAATTCTGTTCAAGGACTTTGGCTCAATAGAGTGTTGCCTATAATAATATTTCCCAAATATGGAAATGGCTTGACCGACTTTAAAGGAGCATGTTCATGATACACATCACTAAGAATGGGTCAATAAAGTACTGTTTTCTTGATATTGATCAAAAGCACAAAAGCCTGTGCAGCAGTCAAAAAGTGATCACAGTCACTTGCAGATCACAATGGGTGTAGGCAACGATTACAGAATCATGTGTCTAAAGTAGGTTGTGAATTCAGACTTCCTATATTTTGGTAGAGGCACAGACACAGAGTGGTAATAACTGGATATAGAAATCTCTAAACTCATTTCAGTAGGCAATATTTTCAAAAATCAATACTTGTATTGCACCTATAAAATGTGTGCATGTATCCAATAATTCCCAAATACCTAACTACACATATATTTACTTTTTGTTCAATAGTAAATTAACCTACAGTGTGTTCCTTTAGTGTAGTACCCTGTAGCTTCCTAGCATTCCACTGTAATTAAGAAGACTTAGTTTAGGGATAAAGGACCACACTAGATCCTATTGCTAGAATAAGGCCATTATTCACACACATGTTTAGAAAACTAATGATTTAAAATGTAGTCTATATAAAACATTGTTTTCCCTAACATTTACAGATGTGTAATTGTGTTAATTAACAGAAAAATGTGTTAATTATTATTTATATTTGAAGTGTAGTTGGAATTTTTAATCTGAATAATTTTCTGATAGAAATGCTGTATTCATAAAATTGAAATTTTCCATCGGATTATATCAACATGATGGGTCCCTGGCTGCCTGAGTGGACATCTCATATCAGTTTTCCTTTCCACTAGAGAAGGTGAGATTGACAAGAGCCCTCCAGACAGACAAAAAGCAAACCAAAGAAAAAAGTAAATTCAATTTTATGGATACACTTTCTCACCTTAAAAAAACCCAAAACAAACAAAAAAACCCAACACACCCAACTTTTCATCCAAATATAACATGAAAACTTTTCAAAAACACTGATACACCATTGAAAGGAATTCTTGTTTTCCAGCCAGTTCTGAATATATTACAGAAATATATAGATTACTGATCAGTGTCCTATTGCCCTATTGACATTTTGCAGTCTTGTATCTATTCTTAAAAACACTGAAACACATGACTAACTTTAAGGCCAGTTTTCCAACTGCTGTAAATTCTTGAATCTCTATTAAAGATGCTTTGAGAGCTTCCACATGTGCTATTAGTTTATTTTACTGGGTAAAATGCTAAGTATTTTACTGTCCAGTAAGCCTTACCAGGAACATGTCTACACTTGCCCCCTGTTGGGAGTAGATATGCTCCCAATGGATGCATCTAAATGACCGCACACATGCCTCTTGCAGCATGTCAAAGCCTTTTGAGATGCTGCAAGAGGCATGTGCAGGAACAAAAAAATTTTCCCTAAGCCGCCAATTTGCATCACAGAGGCAAAATTAGACCCCTGGATATCCAGGTGTCAAAAAATACCCTGGGGAAAAAAGGTGGGGCAGGCAACCGGAGGCTTGGGTCCTCCACAGATATGCTCTTGTAGCCAGCCAGAGCCTCTCTATGGTTGGCCCTCACCCCAATCCAGAAGCATGCTGCCTGCCCATGCAGGGCAGGAAACATGTCAGCCATAGGGAGCTGGACCCAGGCTCCATGCTGGTAAGTAAGCGGGGGGGGGGGGGGGCTAGAGGAAGGAACCATGGGGGGACCTCTGCTGGCCTCAACCCCTGCCTGTCTCCCAAGGCCCCCTGAGCAGTGCACTGCCCAGCCTAATCCTCTGGCTGCCCCCTAAGCTACCTGATCATTGCCTCACCTGGCCCCATCTCCCCTGTCTCCTGATCCCCCTGTTTGCTGTTCCACTCAGCCTCATCCCCCTTCCACTCCCTGAGATCACCCAATTGCTGCCCTACCCAGCCCCATCCTGTGCTTGCCTCCCAAGTCCCCCAGATCACTGCCCTGCCCGGCTCTATCCCCTGGCTACCCCCACAACCTCCCTGATTACTGCCCTGCCCACCAAATCCCCTGATCACTGCCCTACCTGGCCCCATCCCCTGCCAGCCCCCCAAGCCCCCAGATTGCTGCATCACCCAGCCTCATCCCCTGGCTGCCCCCACTTCCTTGAGCTCTCCCAATTGCTGCCCTGCTGAGCCCCAGGGTCCTGACAATTAAAAAGAAAAAATCCCCACACTCACCAGCAGTAGTAGCTTCCATCAGGGTCACTGGGGCCTCTTGGCAGAGCCCCCCCACACACACACAGCACATGGCAGCGGTGGGCAGTGGGGACTGGCTGCCTGGCATCTGCACTGCCACTGCCCCATCATCCAGGTGCAGCCCGGGTTGGCAAGGTGCTGCATAGCTCCTCCTGAGGTCAGGCAGCTGGGGCCACTGAGGCTGTTACCTGGGACCCAGCACTGCTCAGCCCGAGCAGCCCCAGTTACCCGACTGTGTAGAGTTGCATGGCACCCTGCTGAACCCATCTGGACCTGTGTGATGGGGCAGTGGTAGTGTGGGTGCCAGGCAGACAGGGCCAGTCCCCACTGCCCCCTTCTTCCCTGTGCTGTGCATCAGGAGGGTGTGGAGGGCCCTGCTAGGAGGCCCCAGTGGCCCCTATGTCTGCTGCTACAGCTGGTGAATGTGAGGATTTTTTTTCTTTTTCTTTTTTAAGTGCTGGGAGGCTGGGACAAGATGAGGCAGCCAACATGGGCCTGGGGGAAAAGCAGCAGATGGAGCTGGGTGGGGCAGCCATTGGGTGATCTGGGGGTAAAAGCAGGGGGTGCAATCAGGTAGTCTGGTGGTGCAAGCGGGGGAGGGGCCAGGAGGGGCAGCCATTGGGAGTTGCTGCAGGTGGTGGCAGGGGATGGGGCAGGGTTGGATAGCCATCATGGGGATCTGAGGGTGCAAGTGGGGGTGGAGCCAGGCAGGGCAGCTGTCGGGGGTCCGTGGAAGCAAGCAGCAGTGGGACATGTGAGCCCTGCAGTGGGGGTGGTAGGCCCTGTGGGGGCCATGTGGCCCCTATTTGGGGACTGTAGCCCTGTGAGGGGGCAGTCTGTGAGCTGTGCAGGAAGACTTGAGCAGGGGACCCACCCCTACCAAGCAGCCCCCCACATTCCCCCCCATGATCCACCCATATCTACCCACACACCCTACAGCCCTCCACATTTCTCTACAGCCACCTACACCCCATCCCCTGCTCCTGCAAACCCCACATCCCCCCCCACCACACACGCTACATGCTCAGCTGCCAGTCAGGATGAGACCTGCTGGCAGGAGCTGTGGCTGCAGGGGCAGCTGTCTGCACATCCTGGTGAGTGAAGGGGTCAGGGGGAGCTCTAACTGCTCTATGGTAAGAAAACCAAAGGCAAACAGGAAAACATATAGGTAATTAGAATTTACTTTATTATTATGATAGAGACACTGGTAGACTTCCAAATTGCTTTAACACTGTAGATATATCAATAAAAAAATTGCCCAACTGATCACTGTCGCTCTGTCTCTCTGTCTTGCTCTCTCTATATAAATAGTGGTCTTTTGTTTTAATTGTGGAGGAACATGGATTTCAGGGGATTTTACAGTGACTTTGGGATTTTTCAGTTTTCAAGTAGGGAACACCAGAATTCATGCTAGGGAGACAAGTGACAGGACTTGGGCAGACGATCATGCTCAGAGCTGGCACCTTGGACCCAGCTGGCTGTGGCTGACCTCCTGGCCAGTTGGGGCCAGGAAGATGTGATTTGACAGTTCAAAGCAGGCCACCACACTGGGAACATCTTCTGGGCAATAGCCAGATGGCTGGCCAGGGGGCACACGTGACAGTAGTGCCTCAAAAAGGCCAACTCTGCAGCCACAGCCTGCTGGCAGCTGGCCCAGAGGGACAGATGCCTCTACTGGCTGTGCAGTCCCCATCCGGGTCTGGCAGGTGCATAGCATGTCACAGCCAGGCAGCAGCCCCCACTGCCAGACTGCTGCAGTAGGTAAAGGGTGCAGGGAACTCTCAGGAGTTAGCAGCAGCTAACTCCCAGTCAGCAACCACATGAGTGTTACTGCAGAGTCTCTACTGCGGTTAGTTTACTACTACCTGTATTTACAGGTAGTAGTAAACTAAGCAGTAAACTAATTTACTGTGCAGGAAGTAGTGCGCACATGTAGACAGTGAAGCTTTAGTGCATAGTATATCAGTCTACAGGAGGTAAAATGTATGAGATTATATCACCTGAAAAGCTGTCTCTAAGCACATGAGTATTCTGACTGACTTCAATGGCACCATTCAAGTACTTAAACCATATATTTAAGTGTTTTTCTGAATTATGGCTCCAGTGCACAATAACTCCAAATAAGTCAAACAAAGCTATTCCTTCCTTAGTATTGTACCACTGTATGATGTAAATAAAAATGCAGTTCACATCATTGTTGGCAGATATCAAGCAAATGATCCAGCACTAAACCTTGAACCATGGTGAAAATGATGTGATAGTATATTAAAATGTTAAACTACGGGCAGAGTATTTTAAACTAGCAAGTTCTCTCTCAAGCAAGCCAGCCATTATATTTTATATGCCACTCCTTCAGTAGTGACAGTTTTTTTTCTTTAAATAGCATGAATCCCAAGTCTACCTATGTTCAATTGCCATTAATTTTAATAGAAATAGTGTAAAACATTGCCAATACAACTATAAGAATGTCAGTGAAAACCCTCTATTGTATGTGAGACAATTCCAAAATCATTGATACCCTAAATAATCAGTACCCCCCTTGAAAATCTGTGCGTCTATCTATTGCATCTGTACTGCACTTTGTGGGGCAAAGGGAATAGTCTGAATTCAATGCAAGTGTCCTGACTCATAAAGAATGAAAACAAAATTTTATTTTGACTATCTGTAACAGCATTGAAAATGATCAAATCTAAATTGCTTTCTCCAATTCAACTGCAAAACTCTAGATACCTTTGGTAAACAGGAAATGGCTGAGAATTGACAGCTAATATGTCTTGTAGGAAGAAGTTAATACACAATGCAGAATCATGAAACAGCTTGCATAAACCAGTCTAAATTTTAATGACGGGTTAGGTGTATCTGTCAAGGATTTTTCTTTTTACAAGTACCAGGGCCCTGCTGAAGTCACTAGTGATTCAAACTCCACTGAAATTAATAGGAAATGGTCTCTGGATTTCAGTGAGCATTAGATAAGCTTTTTTAAGTTGCCATTCTGAATTAACATATCAGTTTTATAGCCTTCGGCAAGTTTAAGTTAAGTTATAGATAACAAATTGAGGGTTAAGGAAAAAAATAAATAAATTATTTGTTAAGAATAATTTATCCAGTCTAGACTGAACATAGATTTTATTGGACTTTAGTTACTGTCTTGACATCTATACTTGCTGATTCAACAAATTGACAGAATACTCAAATTAATCTTTTATATATATTTTTTCTACTAGGTACAACTATAATTTCATATACCAGCAGGAAATAAGAAACTTATAATGTAAGAGAAAGAGCTTGTCAAAACAGAGAACTTTACCATGTGCTTGGATAGCCCCAGCAAGAAGACCAGGCCTTCTGAATGGATTGAAATATAAATCAATCAATTTAATAACAGAAATGGTTAACAATAATACAGGGAATAGAGACAGTTTTAGAACTGTATTTTATCTAAGAAGGAATGATATAGTCAAGGTGTATCACTGATTTCCTGCTTTGTTTAGGGAATGTAGCTAATAACCATCGCCAGTTCTGCATTCATGACAGCCCCAATTCAGTGGGCTTTACTCTAAGTGCCTAAATTTTATTAAGCTCACACATTTTTTTTTCAATAAAGTGCTAAATCATTTTCAGCAGCATTATCTACTGATCGAATGCGATGAACTAAGGAATGGAAAAGCTGATCCAAAAATACACATATTTAATATTTACAAAGTGTTTTTTATAAAAACTGTACATTATTTTTACTAAATCTGCTTAGTTTATAAGATCTAATCAGTATATTCAGAAGACAAAACACTGCTTTGCCCTTGCTTGAAATTATTAATTATTACTATTATTATTTTATTAATAAATGTAATTCCTTTCCCTCCTCAACTATCTTTATAATTTACTGCAGAATACTAAATGGGCATGATTATCAAGGACATTAATCTTTAAGGAAGATAATATAGTTGTCTTTCCAGAAAATTTTAATTAGAATGTATCCTTCACTTGCATGATGCCAGATAGGATTCATCTATCCTAATGTTCTATTTATCATCTTTTGGCAATAGACAAAAATGTAGCATTTCTGTGTAAATGAAATGCAAAGGAAGTGTCTTTCTTTTAAAGAAGAAAAAGAAATGTTTTTAAACAACTGTTTTCAATTTGCACTGCAATATTATATGATAATATATTCCATTTTCCACTTTTAGTTGAGCAGGTTCCTTCTTCAATTGACTTGGAAAGTGCTTGTTGTATCCAGAGTCTCTCCTTTTCTGAAACCACCACTTGGAATACCTGATATGAATATTTTGCTGTAAATAATTACCTACAGACTAGCATGAAACCAGTAAACCTATTAAATCTCTTCTTAATATTGGCAACAGTCTTCATCAACATTCAAAGTTCTTATTGAGGTTGTAAACTGTTGCTTTCTGTCTGATAACCTAAAAAGCATAAAAATTGTATAAAAACCCCAAAATCTTAAACAATAAATCTCTGAAGACTAGGTTTTGAATAAAATGCACCTATGTTAACGGGTAAAGGGAACCAAACCCCTTATGGGTTACTTAAATCTTGAATCTGTACAAATAGGACTTAACTCCATCCCTATCTTGCTGGCCAGTATAGTTAAAGTGACATGAAAGCATACAATTTACTCTGCTGTAAGACAGAAGCTAATTATCCTACTGCAGCTATGAGAGAGCAAGAGAGAAGCTATAGTTCTGAGGGGCCCCTCTGAATATCAGGGCCTGCAAGGGCTATAGCTGGCGTGCTGTAGTTTATGATATAGTGGTCCTTGATCAGGGTTATGACTGAACCTTATGACTCTTTGGACCCTCCTACACATGCAGGTAAAGGTGAAGTGCACGATCTACACAATCACACCTGCCATGCCAGACATTTGTGACAAGAAATGCAATTTTGACATTGCTAGTTAGATCTCATCATGCTTTATTGGTGGTGCAGGGGGAGTTCAATCATGGCTTCCCCCTGCACTGGTAAGGAGCAAGCTCCCAGAGCCCAGAGCCCCCTCAGTTGAGGGACTCCCAGCTGCAGGGCTGCCCTATGCACCCCCAAGACTGGGGGATCATGGCCACCACAATCTCCCAGGCTACGGGAGACACAGATTTTCTGTTCTCAGCATTATAGAAAGTGGGAATTACAGTTATCGACCTGTTACTGAAACTGGCATTTAACAAGCTGAGTTGGTCAATTGTGGCTCAGCTGGCATGGCCCCATCCCCTGGGACCAGCTCTAGGCTCAGCACTTAGCTGGTGGGGCCTGGCTCAGGGCTTGGCAGCACTGCTTGCAGCAGACAGAGCCAGGTTGAGTGCTCAGCTAGTGCAGCCCCATCCCTTGTGAGCCTGATGCTGCTCACAGAGGATAGGGCTGTGCCAGCCAAGCACTAAGCCTATCCCTGTCCCCATTCCCATATACTATGAGTGGCAATGGGCTCACAGGGAATAGGGCCATGCCAGCTGATCAACAAGCCTGGCCCTGTGCTCTGCAAGCGGTGCTGCTGAGCACCAAGCCTGGCCCCACCAGCTGAGCACCAGGCCTGGCACTGCTTGTAAGGAACGGGGCTTGGCTCGGCACTCAGCTGGTGAGCTTAGTGCTAACTGCTGGGCTTGCAGTGGATGGGGCTGCACCAGCTGAGCACTGAGCCTGGTACCACTCACAGTGACAGGACTCAGTTTTTGGCAGGCACAGTCCAGGCAGCGCCACTCGCAAGGGATCGGGCTGCACCAGCCAATCACTGAGCGCAGCCCTGTTCCCATCCCTGTCTCCGGTGAGTAGGTCAATTGTGCCTATGAAAATTGTAACTTTTAGCATCAGAAAACTGGGGTTGACCTATACATCATGTGGACATAAAATATGGTAGTTTTACTTGTTGTTTCTAGTTATTTATTTGAAGCTCCTTCAGTAATTTAATTTATAGGAAAGGATTGCACTGGAATGTTATTTTGGGAAAAAAATAAAATAAAAGATTGGAGTTACAGTCTTGTTGTCCTAAAACAAGCTGAGTCTACTTTTTTTAATTACGGAAGCTTTAGCAGAGCCAAATTTATTATATTACAATCCTCCAAAATCCACAATACACTCAGCCTCTTTAAAAAAAAGAAAAAGACTAATATACGGTCCTGTACTATAATACATGTCAGGCCCTAGTTCTTCAAAGATACCATTAAAAGAGTTTTGGGCAGTCCTAAGTGTCACAAATGTATTCACTTGCATCTCAGTTATAATATATGTTTACTATTGGCTCAGTACTGCAGTGCATACAGTGTTCATGATGGAGAACTATGTGGGAAGCTCCAAATTGCCAGTTCCACGCATTTCCATGTCTTTATTTATCCTCAGCAGATCTGTATGTAGCTTGTAGTCCCCCAAATTGTTCAGCCCATTTGAGACTGTCATGCAGTTGAGAAGCATTATGCTTTGATTTATAAACACAGTAATAGTCTGTTTTGAGATAGCAGAAACAAATTAAGCAAAGTAGAGTGAGACTGGAGGTTATTTACTTGTCTTTTCTGTCAAAAAGCCTGGTTGTTGAAATTCAGTACATCTGACAACATACGCTATTATTTTTGTTGACAAAATGCAGAATGTCTGCAAGCTGGTAACAGTTATATGTAAAATTTCATGGAGACTAAGGAGTTTCCAATGGGCATAGCTTTGCTTTTTTTTCTTCCTCCGTTCACCCATGATGTGAGGAAGGGGTTAGCTGAGACCACCAGTAATTCTCCAATCTTGAGACAGATTTTATGTACATCTGTTTGAATCCTTCTGCCTTCACCAGACAGAGACAGTGAACTACAGACTGAACTACTATTTGCCTGCATTGCAAGCACTGATTAGAGCTAGCAGAGGGTATGTGTTCTTTACATGTTGCCCTAGTCAATTTAAAATACTTAAGCATATACATCATCCTTATCATGAGTTAACTGAAGATGGAATGCACTTTGTAGAATTGCACCTTAGCTTCTGACCTGGATGTGGTAGATGGTTAAGAATGATTTATTTGGTATCCAGGCATACAGTTTCTATCATAAAATACTGTCTCCTGCTTAGGAATAGCTCAAGTTTATATATAAGATTTTCTGGCATTTCAATGTTCATAATAGAACCATCTCAAAGCCACTGAGGGATTCCAAATCACTATAAAATCTTCCCCCTCCTTCTCTTCTACATGACTTTCATGTGCTGGTAACTGAATTATTTCTCATTTATGACACCACTGCACTTCAGTGTCAACAATTTTAAAACTGATATACCACAACCACCTGGACAACTGAAACTTGGGTAGGTTTCAGACTTACCCTTGGATTGTAAGACTGAACATGCCTTCATCCTTTCCTTTTTCAGAGAAGAAAGCTGTCTTAAAAGGGAAAATATGAGATAAGGAAATTGAGTGTTTGTACAGTACCTAACATGATGGCATCTTAATAACTGCTTAGAACTTCTGTGTAGTCTTTTTGAATAAGTCTAGTGAATAAAACAAACTTATAATAATAGTTTAACAACTTCAAATCTGTAAATAACTTTATATTCTTAGAATCAATAGCCTGGAAAGGACTTTGAGGGTCATCTGGTCCAAATTCCTGCATGAGTGCAGGAATGCTACTTCTGAGTTATACCTGTGCAATGCCATCCAGCCTCCTCTTGAAAACCTTCAATAAAGAAGATTCCACAGCTTTGCTAGGCTGTCTGTTCCATGGCTTTACTAGTATACAATAAGGAAAAAAAGTCCTGTTTTCTAATCTAAATATACTTTATCACAATTTAGCTCCAAGTTTTCTTTGGAAAAGCAAGGGGTCTAAATAAATTTAGGCACCCAGGTACATTGGCTTATCAAATAGTTTGTTAGCAGCACCAAGTGATAGACTGCAAGCTCCTATTGATTTTTAGTGGAAGTTGTGTACCCAGCTTTTCTATTCATCCTTAGAGTCCCCATCCTTTGTCACCTACCCAAATCCACTACCATTATTTCAATAGTAGGATATCCAGTGGGATTAGTTCCTTCAAAATAGTGAGTGGTTCTGTGGCTACTTTAGTATTACATAACAAACTGCTGTATATCCTTATCCATCCTTATTATTCACAATGCCCTTAAAGTTAAGTGCAATTTCAATTGCCATTTTCTGTTACAAGGATTTCATTTTTCTAAGGTTGCTGTTTGGAAAATATCCATCCCAGTGAGACGCACTTCTGCACACTGCACAGAACATCTAAATGGTATAGAGGAGAATATACTTGAACCACTAATCATAAAAAGGTAAAATAGTGACGGTTGTATTTCATTTTAAGCTTTCACTCAGAATCTGGATCAAAATTCCATTAACATTAATGGAAATCACCCACTGCTTTCAAGTGCTTGGATCAGGTCCTCGGTGCATCCTTAGGTGAGTGACAGCCAATAAAGTATCTGTACAACAAAAGGATTGTGTGAACTTTACCTGCATTATAAAATTAAAGGCTGATGAGGGGAAATCTGTCATAAAAACAAGACTGCAGTGGAGAGCAGTAGAGAGGGAATTGACACTTGGCCACACTATAAGAAGGGATTCCAGTTTCCTAACACTCTTCAGAGACAGGATAAAGAAAGCAGCCAAACATTTCTTTCTGAGATTTCACAGGTCATTAAGAAGTAATAGTACCTTCAACTGGCACAAGCAGTAGGAGGTAGAAAAGCTGGATCTCTGAAATTTCAATAATTATTCACTGGCTGTGGGTTGCCTAAGGAAATAGGTGGAAGAACTGGTGGGGTAGCTGACCTCTCAGAGTATGGCATTTGCCATAACTCGACTATAAGAAGAATTCTCATGGGAGCTGTGAAAGTTAATGTGTGGCGATTGAAATAAATCTCTGCAGGGTATAAAAAACTGAACACTTTGTTCACTTGCATTTTCCAGTCTGCACTATTGTTATATCCCACTGCTGTAAAATTTATTTCAGGTGAAATGTTTTATACAGAAAATTACAAATGATTTCTTTGAAAACCTTTGCCTTATTGTTTCCTTGAATGTTAATAGGAACTCCAAGAGGAAGCAAACAACGTGATGTGTGCTTATTATAGTTAGTTACTGTACAACGATCACTGTCCGAGGTGTTACACAAGAACAGAGGACAGTCCTTAAAAACTTCTATATTTTTCATCCAACCTTTGTGCCCAATTCCATGTGGCCATGCACTTTCAGTAGCTATTTACACTAATGTAAAATTGATACAAAATGCAGCTTTATGATTTGGACCCTATATGTTGATGTGAACTCTTAATATGGAAATACAAATGAAAGAACATGACCCACATGATTTTCTGAGGTTGTAGACTTCCTACCAACCTTTATCTTTCTATTTTTACATTCCACCTATGGGGCACATGCGCTCTCTTGCTCTCTCTCTCTCGTGTATGTGTGTGTGTGTGTAAAACCAATATTACTGTCACAAAAATAATTGATTTGTAGAGTCATAAGCACCACATAAGTACCACTCCTGCAGTGACAAAAGCAGTAGTCAGTTGCTTATTTATGTAAAATGTGACTTGTGCCTAAGGGTTTGTCCTTACTGCAGAATTAACTCGAGTTTAACTTGAGTGTTGCTCTTAACTCATATTCTTTTCCAGCACAAAACTCTAATTCTCACGTGTGGTCAGTAGCATACTAGGTAGGAGTGGACAAGTGGGGCAAGTGGGGCTCTGGGTGACTACTTACAGGAGCATCAAACTTTACTATAGGAACTTTACCAAGAATTGCCCTGTGCTGCTTGGCTGTAGGAACTAGGCCAGTATGGATGATCCTATGTCCAGTAGGGTATCGGGGGGCAGGGCGGGGTGGAGGGATGTAATGAACCCCTTGGAAGGCTTTGCCATGGGATGCACAGCCCTGCACTTAGAAGAGTGAATAGGAGCCGAGGAGCAGCCCTGGGGTGTTCACACTGGTACCTGTCCCTGGCAACAGCATCCAAACCCTGTGCTGCTACATGTTCAGCAGTAGCAGCAGCCACCTAAGTTAGGGGAGCTCTGCAAGTAAGACCCATCTCATTCCCTCTTCTTCCCTTTTGCCACTCCTGGTCAGCATAATTCCCTCAGCTCTGTCTTAGGCATTGAAAGAGCTCCCTCTGTTTTGTACTTTTAATGTAAAAAGTACTGTGTGTCAAGATTGTTTTAGTTAGAATGGCTCATCAGCTGATTTCTTTGTGGAGATCATATGTTGATTTTTATTGTGGATGTTTTCACTCAAGCTAGGCTAACTTGAGAGAAGTTCACCTCCTGTAGAAAACTCAGGTTAACTCAGGACTGAAGACAATACCTGAGTCTTTGGAAGATCAGGGCTTTAGTGAAGTGAGGCTTGTGAATAATAATCGTGGAATGTGAAAAAGATCAGAATTATATATCAATTATACTTAGGGTTAAGAAGGAAACAGAAAGATAGAATCTGAAAAAGAGAGCTTTTAACACAGAGAATGGTACTCAAATTCAGAACCACTCCAAGAGAGTTAGAACCATATGCACCATGCAAGTTAATGTAGGAAAAGGAAAGTAATGAGGCTATAGGGACAAAAGCAACACAAATGAATGTACCCCCTATATACTTACACTACAAAATCCTGAACTAGAAAAGAATAGAAGAATATAAGGATAGTGGCAGATAAAGCTCTGAAATGAAGTGAATCTGCACATTATGGACCACCGTTTCAAAAGAGCTGCATCATTAAATTAGGATTTTGAGTCTGCAATCACAGTGGTGTTTCAACCTACTGAGAATTTTCAAAGGATGTGAGCCTGGGGTGAAAATAGCTTGTGAATACAAAATGTTCTTTCTGAGAGGAGAACAGTAGTGGCATGGCTGAATAAATACATCTACATATACTTTTCAAAAGGACACATGGGAATGCAAGTGGTCACTCTGCGTAAATCTATTGTGCTAGTACTTTTGCCTGAGGTATCCTATGCACAGTGATGAACCAGCGCTCAAGCTGAATTGCACTGCTCATTAAATCTGCCTTTTAACAAAGTGCAATTGAAGGTGAAAACACACTTGTTCACATTTTGCTGAAAGGTTTGAATGTTGCAGTCAGTCAAAGGTCAAAGAGAAATCTGGTCCAAAAAAGCTGGCAAACTGTTAGATAAACTTTTCCATTTTTAGAACAAGAATGTTTCCTTCAATTTTCATTTTTCAAATATTTTAAAGGAATATTTTTAATGCAGTTTCCAATAAAAAATTGCAGTTTTATAGGTTCACAGGGAAGTAGGGCTGGATGTCACGAGGTCATCTAGTCCAGCCTCCTGATCAAAGAAGGTTCATTCCTGACTAATCCATCCCAGTTAGGTGTCTTTCTAACCTAATCTTAACAATTTTCAGGGATGGAGATTTCACAACCATTCAGAGTAGCTTGTTGCAATGCTTGACCACCCTTGTAGTAAGAAAATTCATTCTAATCTCTATGCTAAAGTTCCTCTTCCATAGCTTGAGGCCCTAACCACAGCTAATAATTGATTTCCATTCTTTTTATAAACAAGCTTCATGAATTTGAAGACTGTTATCAAATCCCTCCTTAGGTTTTTCTTCTCCAGACTGAAAAATACAAGTTCTTTCAGCCTTTCCTTATAACTCACTTTTCCCTAAACTTTACTATTTTTATCAATCACTGCTGTATCCTTTCCAATTGGTCTATACATTTGTTGAAGTTTGAGACCCAAAACTAGACACAGTACTCCAGGTGAGGTCTTACCAGTGCTGAATAGAGTGGAAGAATCACTTCCTTTGATTTTTGTGAGGTGTTGTTTGTTAATTATTTATTTATTGCAACAGGAACACATTGTTGACTGATATTGTTTATGGTCCACGGTAACTTCCAGGTCCTTTTCTAAAGTTGGCTACTGCAACCTAGCCAGTCATTCCCCAGTCTGTATATGTTCATGCAGTTATTCCATTCCAAGTGCAGGACTCTGCACTTATTCTTGTTGAATTTTATCAAGGTATATCACATCCACTTGTCTCCCCGTCCACAGAAACTGCTTACCTATCATAGAGGTAAACCAAGTTGACCATGCACGATCTGCTCTTGGTGAATCCATATTGGCTATTCCCCTTAAACTTTTACTCCTCTGGGTGTTTCAAAATAGATTCCTTGATAACCTGCTCCAGGTCAGACTGACTGATCTGTAATTTACTACATTGTCCTGATTCTCTTTCTAAAAGATGGGTTCCTTTTATTTGCCCTTGTCAAGTCTTCTGGGTCTCACAACTTCTGCAAGCTAAGATGATAACAAAGGGCTCAGAAGTTACTTCAGCCAGTTTTTTCAGTGCTCTTGAATGTTCCACCTGTAAGTAACAAAAGGCATTAAATACTTCAGCTTTCTCTGCATCATCCATAACTAGATTGCCTTCTTCATTCAGTAAGGGCTCTATACTTCTATTCATAGTCCTGTTAGTTTTGACATAGTTGTAGAATCCCTTTATGCTACCTTTTCTGTTCCTTGCAGGTTGCATCTAAAATTGTGTCTTGGCCTTCTTGATTGTCTTCCTTCCTGCCTATATGATACTCTTATTATCTTCCCAAGTAATATGACCACATTTCCACTTTTTGTTAGATTTTTTAAAAGTTGCAACTGTTGAAGAGACTACTATCTAGCCAGGTTAGTCATCTACTGCACTTCCTGTCTTTCATCACATTGGCATAATTTACTCCTGTACCCATGATACATCCTTCTTTAAGAACAGCCAGATCTCCTGGATTCTGTTTCCCCTCAGACTTGCCTTCCAGTAGATCCTTGCCACCATGTCCCTGAAATGTTTTATAATCTGTTTTCCAAAGTCTAGTGTTCTTATTCTGCTGCTCATCTGCCTTCCATTTTTCCCTTAGGATCTTGAACTTGATCATTTCACGGTCCCTGTCATCCAAGTCACCTTCTATCTTCACATTCCCAACCACTTCCTCCCTGTTTGTTACTGAGATGTTTCTATGCATGCCTAGAAGCAGAACTTTTGGTACCTGAGGAATTTTAACACTGCAAACTTTGGCACCTGCAGTCTTCCAAGTCCAGAGTTATGTATAAGCTGAGTTTGTAGGATCAAAATGTTGTGGTTATATATCTAAGAATTCATTTTATGAACTTAGCTCTCTGGCCTTTGTGGTATTCAACTGCAGAATAAATTTGTCCTTTTGAAAATGCAGCTTTATATATTCAATTCAGAAATGAAATCAGGCCTTCTTTTTAGGTTTCTACAATACTTTAAGAGTTTTGGCTTCTACCCTAATTTGTGTAGCTAATGGGTGACCCTCATAGAGAAAAATCCTGACTCTGTTGATTTTTTTAGGAATGTTGTTAATTAAAAAAAACCCCAAACAACTGGATGTTGCACACACCATCATCTGTATTGCCTCGATTTTAGTTTTTACTGACTTTGTAAGGCAGTCCTCAGGAGGCTTGTTCCAGTTGATTTCCTGTCTGCAGTTTATGCTGCTTTTGTGGTAATTATTAATGACAATATTGTTAATCAACAATATACCTATACTGGGAATTCTCTTAGCTCTTTTTTTGTGTGTTGTATGAATTTTACCTACTGTACACATTGTGCATAACCTTCTGAATGATAATGAGCAGGAAGAACATGCCCCATTTGTTCTTAGGATGGGACATGTTAGAAACTATAGAGAGAGAATGTATTCTCATTGGAAACAATATCAAGCTAGTTTTCAGTGAGAATACGCACAATCTAGAAATGGTATAGTAAGTTGGTTTGAAATATTATTTGTGGGCAGTATTGCAATTTTTATCCACAATGGACACATCTACACAAGACTTTATTTGGGGAATAAACTAAGTAGCTCCACAGTATATGCCTCATATCTACACATACATCCCTATTAGGCTGAAGTAAACTAATTAACTGCACGACAGGATAGGACTTGTACATATAAGTATTATTCTGCTGCAGAATTTTTTTATTCTGCAGCATCACATCAGATGCTGACATGGCTGGCTGGAGTACAAGAGTGCTTCAGTGTAGGGCCTGCCTGCTGGCTAGCCTCAAACTCGAGCATCCTCATGTCCCAGCCAGCACCTCCACAGCACACTGAGCTGTCTTGGAGCAGTCCCAGGCTGGCAGGCTGACCCCCTGGTCTTCTGCCAGTCAGGGCTGCTCTAACCCAGTTCAACATACTGTGGTCTGGGATGCACATGTAAATGTGGTGCCTGGAAGCAATAAACTATGGCATGATAGGCACCAGAGTTTAGTGCTTTGCTTTAATAGCACATGTAGATGAGCACATTTCTTACTTTTTGTGTTTAAAAAGCTTCAGTGAACAGTGTTAGGTGATTGAGAAAACAATAGTCAAGGGATGACAATTTAAAGGTTAAATGTCCTACTGTAACTCTGCCTGGTTTTTTATCTGCATTAATCACTAAGGCATGTGATCCATTCCCTCTTCACCATCTATCTTGCACATCTAATGAGGCAGATGTCATGTAGAGAAAAAATAATATATGATCTTGTAAGTAAAGCTGATATGATGAAACAAATGCAAAAGGAGGACAAATTAAAACTGCTCTTGCAGCTTAACTCCAGCATGTCCTAACTTTCCAATGAATGACTTTACAAACTTTTGTATTCTTTTAATGTATGTTGCCTTTTGTAATACTGTATTGACCTTTTAAGAAAATAGAGAAAATTTGTATTGTATTATATTAACATATTTGATCATTTTTTTTCGTTATCCATGTGTGTTGCTTTACTCAATAAGCAGCAAAAAGAATTATTGCAATGGTAATTTGATGTCCTAACTTTTGAATTACTAATTGTGTCATCATTAGGAACCTGGTGTTATAGCTTTGGGCCTGACTAGAGTTAAACACAGAGGTGTTAACATATCTTTGTAGTAATTATCCCCCCAGTATAAGTTTTACTGCTTCCAAAGCATGGAGACAATCATCAAGCTAAAGAAAGTTGCTGTAGTAAGTGCCTTTATGGGAGGGGGTCAATTATTTAAGCTGGAGAGCCACTTAAGTTTTGGTGAGCTGTTGAGAGATACATACACAAAATCTTTCAGAAGATATCATTTTAACAAATTATAATTAAAAAAATTATAATTAGAAAACAAATCGTATACTAAAAGTCAAACATCTACTATAACACATTTTAATTTTATTTTAAAAAATATTTTTGTCCTGATTTATGTTTTTTGAAGCAGTGTATGTAGAGGTGATGGCATAATAGCTCAAACTAAAACCAAATATTAATATACTGGGGGGGGTGCAGTTGGGGGTGGGGGTAGTGTGGAGGGGTGTGGGTTGGATGTGTGGGTGGGTGGGTGGGTGTGTGGACATTTGGGTATAGTGGGATATCAGGAGTGTGGAGGGGAGGCTTGGGTGTGCACATGTCGGGTAGGCTGTCTATGTGCTAGATCCTGGGAGCTAACTGAGGGTAGGGAGAGGGAGGGAGCAGGATAGGAAGCATGTGCAGCAGAGCTCACCTGGGTGACACAGGTGCATGCGAAGTCCACCACCCCAGCCTGTGGCTGCCCCCATGGTACTCCACTTGGGCCCAAGTCCTACCTGCTCCTACCCAGGGCAGCCTGCACTGTGCTACCACCTGTACCTGTCCCTTGCTCCTGTCTGCACCTGCTCCACAATCATTCTGCCATGCAGGCAGAGCAGGTGAAAGGTGTTTGGGATCTGGATCTGGAGCCCAATGCACTGGGGCATGAGCCTACCTGCTGCTGCTTCTCTGCCCTACCTGCTGCCCAGGGTGCTGCAGCAAGGACAAGAGGAGTTGCTGGAGGCAGCAGCAGCAAGAGTAGCCCCAGCAGGAATCTGTGTGCACTGGCTGCAGCTTGGGCCATCCAGTGGGTTTGGATGGGAGTGGGCAAGGCTTGGTCCCATGCACAGCACCAAGGGGGCAGCTGCTGCCTGCATATAGTCAATTGGTGGGTGCCAACTTACAGGTCAGATCCAATCAGCTGGCAGGCCAGACCCATCCTGTGAGCCAGGTTTTGCCCACCCCTATCTTTCAGCTTCTTGTCATGAGACAGTAGACAAGTTTGCAAAAGCATGCATCCTTTTATACCCACTGCAGATTTTTCCTTGGATAACTCTATACCAAAATGTAGTAAGTTATTGTAACTGGGAGTATAATGTTTTATGTTAGCTCCTTGTTTACACTGATATAATTTTGTTGCATGTCCAGAACCTCTGCTGCAGAAATAACTTCTGGCTAAAATGTCAGAAGTGCTGCATGTATATGTGAGTATGTTGCCCTTTTTGTGATGGGCTTAAAAAACCTAAATACCCATGACAATGACCAATTAATTTGACATCATTCCCCATCACCAGAAAGTGAATGCTATTTTTTAATATTATTGCTTGAAATATTATTCATGCCTGAGCTTTACAAAAATATTTTAGAATATCAATTATAAGCATAATATTAAGTGCCTCTTTGTGTATATACACTACTTTTTTGGCCCTTAATATTTTTAGTTGTCCCATAATTATAATTCAAAACTCATTTCTAGGAAATGTTTCTTATCTTGTTCCATGAAGGCATTGTGAGGTCCCAAATCTCCTGCCAAAAAAAATTAATATTCAAAACTGTATATATTCAGTTTCCATGTTGGCCATTGCTTGGGCCCTTTTGTTGTCTCATTTCTTTAAAAAATTGGCATGGACTCTCTCCTGTTGTAAACCATAATGGTAATACTGAAGTCAGTGAAGCTACATGATATTATTTCAGGTGTAAATCCTACCCATATTTTCTCCAAAAACACCTTTACAGGTTGATCCTGGTTTCTCCCAGTATATTTGCTGTTCAGAAATATTCCACCATTGTTCACACAAATACATTTTTGCTAAGAGATTGTTTTCAGATTGTGTACTTTGATTATTTGTTATTTGTACAGTGTGATTGGTTAACTTAGTTATGTTGTGCTGTGTGTGAACTTTGATCCAGTCACTGAAAACCCCTAAGCAGTATTCAACAATTAATGTTAAATAAATAATAATGCACATCTGGTCAAATAACCATCTGTTATAAAATTTTGACACATTCAGGATTCACAGACATATTTACAATTCAATCAAAAGTCACAGTAATATTGTGACTTTTTTGTAACAGTTGACTGAACTCAGCAAATTATTTACTGATTACTTTCTATATTATTTGACCGACCCTATTGGCAAGATATCAGTTAAATAATTCTCCTGCTGGTTCAGAGTTCCACTGTGTAGCAACATGAACTTTAAGAGATGGAGTATGTATCAGGGAACAAATTAGCTCTACTACAGATTTGATTCTAAATGGTTACTCCATTTCTAATTTGATTTTTTTAAATAGGCAGTGCAGTTTAAGACAGATGAACTATTCAGAATGTCTCATTATTTTGAGCATGATATTATCTACACCTCTCTCAGACATTTCTTAACACTTGATGTGAGAAAAACTATGAATCAAAATGGCATTTTTCCACTTTAAAGCAGCTAAGAGTATTTGGGACACAAAATATTAAACCAAAAGTCTGAAATATTTTACCAAAGCATTTCTTCTGAATTGGGAAAATTATAACAAATAAATGAATCTAGGCAAATAAAGGCCTGGAAATTAATTTTCCATACAACATGGATTAGTTCCTATTAAAGCAGTGTCAGTGAAGCCACCTCGGGTTACTTTTTAATTGGAATTTTTGTGTCAGCTCTTGTGCATAGGATGCATGTGGTAGATTAAACAATCTGCTGTTGGAGAATATTCCTTAAAATATATTTCATTTAGCTTTAGCTCCATTGCTGTTCTTTACTGAAGAAATTTGCTGGAGAGTGAGATTGTAGACAACCTTATAACTAGAGGAAACAATAATAATCAAAGAAGGATGAATTGTGTGTTTATTTAAATTTGGATCCTGGAGTTAGGATAAACATACAGGCAACAAAGGGGGCTACACCCCAAATTCAGATTTAGACAACAAATTCCATGTTACCGCTAAAGGATATATTTCTGGAGGGACTGAGGTTTGGCTAGAAAATTTCAGTCATATTTGCTGATGAGACCTGTTGTGTATGGGCCATTAGTACTAGTACTGAGCATAAGTGAGAAGTCTATAAATTAGGGCAGCTTGGAAGAGCAGTGTGGGGCCAACTTAGGAAAAAAATCCTAAATAATGGTTTTGTCCTCTAATCCTATTCAGTGTGTTTGTGGAGTTATCACTTTGTGGTGGTGGGGAACGATGTCAAATCCATTGTCCTAGCCTCTACAACATGAATTATTCAGCTAGCTGGCTTTTGAGGATGTGCCTTTTGTTGGCTTAAATATGTAAGCATCATATTTGAAATGCCTGAACTCTTTCAAACTGCTGCTTCAAATATAGACAAGGTTAGTCTTTTAAAAGTGGTTACACTGAATGCTGTACAACTGAGTGTGAGCAAGTTACATGAGATGAATCTTTAAAATTCAGCATCAATGAAACGCACCCAGCTGCAGGTAGAGAGTGTCAGTTCAGTGATAGAGTGTATTCTCCTCAGCAGTGTATGTAAATGAGCTCAGGTAGAAAAGAAAATTGTATGGGGTATTTTGTTAACATGTAGAGCAGCAGACAGAACATTATCTGTCTTTTTTTTTAAAGGATTTCCTCAACAGGATAAAATGAAAGGCCTTATATAAATGTAATAAATTGTCACATTATGATAATACACATGGAAAGAGTATTTTCACAGATCCAAACAATGAAGTAGTTCCTGTGGTCAATTTAAAAAAAAAGGTATCTTACTTTAAGTATGCTTTTTAAATATGTATACAATATATGAAGATATGTATATGTAATCTTCAGCTTTTGAAGTGGATAATTTATATATCTAATCCTCACAGATTTCTCTATTTCAACAAGAAGTGGGCAGAGAATTTTATTTTTATATGTGAAAGGAGTAGTCCTTATGATTTAAAGAGAGTAATATGTTGTAGGTATTTTTTTTTATAGCGCCAAGAAGTCACTCTATAAAGAACGTTACCCTTTTTCATGGGTAATATAAAAAACCCTCTTTGGTTATTCATAGTTTAAGTGTTTAAACTGAATCATGCTGAGAAAACAGGAGCCATTGATATTATTTATATTAAATCTGGCTACTCATGCTGCCTTATAATTAGCTTTTACTGGGCTAGAGATAGTTTACTATAATTGAGTTGGAAGTAGGAGTTCACATGGTGCTTTATGATCTCCAAATGGTTTTATTGAAACTCAAGTGTGGCAAATGATGTCATCACTGGGATCTTGAAAAATAAATCATTATTAAAGATGCATAAAGAGTGTTCAGATTAGAAAAATGTATCCATTAGAAAATTATAAAGGTTGCTTTATCTTCATTACAGCTCCCTAATGCTTGACTAGATGGTTTTTGATGATGGAACAGTCACTTTAGTTGGTATGATGCAGCAAGTTAAGGCATGGCTAATCACCCAACTCAATTTTAAAATACTACTTTTGAATTTTCTTACAATAGGAGAAAAACATGAGAAATGTCCATTTTCATCTGTGATGATTTAATCCAAATTGTCATGTTTGAATTGAATGTGTTTCATCTAATTGTCAATTATGACTATTAGATGAAAGGTGTCCTGAGCGTTTTCATGTAATTGATATTTTCAGAGGTGTTTAACTTATTAAATACATTCTTGAGGGCTGAAAAAGAGAATGGTCATGTCCCTAGACAAGACAAGATGACGAAGATGATGGTTTTAAATGTAATGTTAAAATAGTAATCTTATCAGTTTGATTTTTTTTCTTCATTTTGTTTGTACGGAACTAGTTCTATTAGATATTTTTGCTTTTTAGGTTTAGGGAGGGAAATAAAATCTTATAATATAATGCAAACTGTGCAGTACCCAGAGAAGAGCTCCTGTAGGGTCAAGAGGAAGCTAGATGGATACATGTTATTGAAGTGGCACATCTTCTATGTATGCAGAGAGAAATGCACACACAGGGTGAATCTATATGTGCATCCCACTGCACAGTTGGTACTGCTCAATCATTTAGTACTCGCTTCAGTATGTAATAGTGGGCACTGCAAGTACAAAGTAACTATGCAGTGCCCACCATTACTGTGCAGTCCTGGTGCTGCACAGGTCATTTCCTACTGTACTGCCCAATAGCAATGAGCTACTGCTCAGTAGCTCTTTCTACCATGCAATAGCAGCAGCATCATAGTTACTGCCTGCTGATTCTACTTTTCCATAGTGATGAGCTACAGCAACGTAGCTCATCACTCCAGTGATGTAGCACCTCATGTGGATGCCTCCACAGAGAAGTCCTTTTATTCGTCAGGGTCTCAAGGAAATGATTAGACAGTAAGAATTGTCTTCTGTTCTTTCCATTTGGAAACATGACCTAAGTAATTTCGGTACAGAAATCCCCATGATATTTTCGATGGACGTTAGCTTTAGGAAAACCAAATGCATTTATGCATCTTTAGATAGCTGTAATATCTGTGAAGTTTTGGTCTTGACATCTTAAAAATAATGCTTGTGTGTGTGTGTGTATGGAATTATACATGCAAATACATGTTATAAAGGGAAAACACTAAAACACTTAATATTATAAATGGTGAAATAATACTTTAATAGTTTAAAGGATCAAAGCTACACACTTTACTACACAGAAGCAAAGCTATTTAAGTATGAAAAATAAATGAGAATAAGTAGGTTTATCAAAAAGAAAAGTACAAACAAAAAAGAAATTTAGAAGTTGGCAGAATAGATGTGAAAAGCTGAAGTGCAGACAGAAGGGTGCATTTAGTTAGATTAAAGATTAGCAAAAAGGAATTAATTCAATAAACAAACTCACTAGAAAAGAACAATTGGAAGTGGTCTCATAAAATGATATTGGTGGCAGGCAGAAGAACTAACATGTAAACTAGATGTAGTCTAATTAGTGGGTTTTTTTCTTTTTCTTTTTTCTTTTACTGTAGAGAAATTGCAATGATACAGTTTTCAAAATGTCTGTAAGCTATTGTGAACAATTTGGAAGTAGGTAGGACTAATCAGATAACAAAAACTCAGCTTCAATAAGAAAATAAAAACTCAGCTTCATCCAGGAAAAAACAAAACAAAACACTTTTTTTTGTTCCCCATCAGCACAAAGGAAAAAGCTTCTTTTTTTTCCTTCCCCAAAGAGGAACCCTAGACTAGCAAATAGCTGAGTAGTAATGGCACCCATGAAAGTTGTAGAAGACACAGAGTTCCTGCTCTGTCTATTTTGGAGCCACTTTTTTCCAGAGGTACAAAGGCAGTGCCAGCAGCAGTGTACTGACACCAGGCACCACACTGGTGGGGAAGTGGGGGTGCCAAATTAAATGGAATTAATTATGTGATAACACATAATGGGTGCTCTGCAGATGATCTGTACTGGGTGTGTCTTCACATGCTTTTATGTGCCCATAAACTTAATGTGTATTAGCCTAATGCTCATTAAGGTGATTTAAGTAGGCATCTACACATGCATACACTAAAGTGCATTAACATGGGTGAATAGACTGACTTGGGACTAAAGTTAATCCCAAGACAATGAACACTCATCATGTTAATGCACATTAGCACATCTACATGTTCGGTAATGTAATTTAATTATCTGTGGATAAATCGGATACCTGCTTTACGCAGGTATAATAGCCCTAAATCACCATTTTTAAGGTGCATTAAGGGTATGCATGTATAGATGCACACCCATAATATGCCTTTAATTGGGCTAATGTGCATTAAATGTGCATGTGTAGACATGCTCACTGGGCACCAGAATGCATGACTACAGCTGTCCTTAGATATAACTGAATGTCTTAGTGCTCTGGGTGGCAGCAGCACAGGGGGCACTATCAGTGGCTGTGCTGCCAGTAGTGTGGAGGTGGCAAGGCTGGCAATGCAGGGGCTGCTGTTTTTGTACTTCACACAAGTTGGTAACTCAGCACTGGTGCCCCAGTCAGTCTCCTCTCCCAACTTGGTTAGGCTACTAGGGGTTTTTTTTTATCTCTTCACCTGAACTTCTGTACACATCTGGGCAAATTTAATTGAAACTGCTGTTGCTGAAATCAAGTTTTTCACAGAAATAGATCTACCAAAATTATATTAAAAATCCTAACCAGCTTTAAGTTAGTGTAAATAAAACCCTTTGTAAGTATCCCAAACTATTATTTAGGGGATATAAGAGTCTTATAAGGTTAATTTGAGGTTTTAGCCCTCTATCTTGCTATAGTCTGTATTGCATAATTATAACTGAACAACAGAGCATTTCCTGTGAAATGTGAAGGTAGCTGAAATAAATGGAAGAAGAAACGTGATTGGAAAGGAGACCCTTTAGCACATACTTGCAATCACCCTTTATTTATATATGAGGACACAAGACATTCTGGGTTGAGGTTGAAAAGAGCAATGAGAATAAAGTAAAAAACCCTGAAGAATCAGTCAGACAGGGGGTAAACCTACGTTTGGCATGAGTGGGACTTCTTTACTGAGAACAGAAATACTACCTTTGCTGGCAATGATTTGAGATCAACGTTGTGACCTGAAAAATGCAAATGGTATTTTATCCGGAGTTGTTTTTGAGAAGTTGAAGGGACGTTTTCCTCATATTCAGGGTAGAAGTATTTTACTTATATAACATTTGTTTCAGCTAATGGAATCTGATATTTGTGTAGTACCTGGATAAATAACATAACAATGTTTTTGTGCATGTAGGGCTGAAATTTTCAGGTTTCATGAGCTAATATTTGGTGCATCTGGAAGGTAAAAAGTGAAGGTGATTGTAAGCAATCTTTTTCATGACTCCAGACCTGGGACTGTTAAGTGAAGGTTGTGGGAAGGGAAGACCGGTGGAGATGGCTTGCAACATTAAACATTAAAGTGACTTGCATAAGCTCAAACAGAAGGCAGAACCAGTATAACCCGAGTGTTTTCTGTTGCAGTCTCTAACATGCAAAACAAAGTTCATTTAGATTTTAGGGATATAACTAGAAGTTCATATTATGTGCTATATTCTATTGTCCTTATTCGATCAAAACTCCAGTGGACTCAAAAGGGAACTCAGAATAAGTAAGCAATACAAAACTGAGCCCTACAGGACTGTGGCTTGCTAAAGTGTAAGGCAAGAGAGAATTGAAACAAAAAATATTGCTAACAAACAGAACAATATTACTTAGAGAAATGTTGAATTGGGATTAATTAATTAGTAACAAGAGTTTGATATAATGTTTATGGCCACATTTATGTTTGATGCAACCTATAATTTGAAGTACCTCAGCTCTTTCATACATTTTTGCTTTTTTCTAAATAATGTTAGCCTATTTTTAATGGCTCATGAAAGAGAATGTTTTGCACCATCAACACATTTGTTTGTTGTTAATAAAAGATTATAACTAAAAATATAATGATGTGACAAATGAAACTAACCCTCCAGAGAAGCTAAGCAGATGGAAATGGTGTTTAGAAAATGGATGCATTGTAATACAAATAATTTGCTTTTCTCCAACAAATTATTTTTTAGACCCACCCACGATTTATTAATCATGCAGCAGCAAGAGAAAAGCGTAGATTTTAATTCTACTGTCACAAATGCCAGTATAAAACATGTCATTCCATTGTGATGGTTATGTTTCTGAATTATAATGATGTAAGTTAGGACTCTAAAAGTAGAACAGTATAGCTAAGGGCTTAGCATACAGTTTTAAGATAACTGTTCAACCATTATTAAGCTGTATCCCGTTCCAGTCTAAAATCTACTAGTGTTCAGGAAAAAACTCTCTGAATCTACGTTTTGTAGACCTGTGGGTTCAGACCAACTCTCAGGATCTCAATATTGCGCTGTTAGACAGGAGGGTGTGACACAATTACACATATGCAAACACACAAATCAATCAGGTGCATACACACACACAGTACCAGCTCAGGCACATACAAATCCAAACTAGCCTAGGCACATGCATACCTATCATCAATTCAAACAGATACACTATACACCCCAAAAGTTAGACACAGATCACTAATTCATATATCATGCACACAATTCCATATATATATAAATATATATACACATATGCACACACTCACCAGTTTACACACAAAAGTTCCTATCTTGGGTGGTACAGTGTGTATGTGTGTGCTTGGGGTACCTGGGGAAAGGTTCAGGTGAGAGAGAGAGTTGAAGTGTAGGGAGTGAAAGTTGCTAGAACTGGGATTAGAACCAGTGGACTACACAAAAGCTGGTTAAGGAACTGTGGCTTGGGTTTATTTAAGGTAGACTGGGTCTGGAAACTGAGGCAGACAGCTGAGATGTAACGGGGGGGTAGATAAGTGGTGGCAAGGAGGAGACATTCAGGGAAGAAACTGAGGCAAAAACCTGGTGGCTCAGGGGAAAAGGAAAAGGCAGTGGGGATAAGAAACATGGGGTTTGGAGGCAGAGAGGAGCTCAGGACAGGTGTTGGAGGTGGCAGTGAGCCAGAAGCAGGAGAGGGAGAAATGAGACAGAAGTTACAGGGGCGAGGAGCAGAGATTGGAGCAGGGCCAAACCATAGTAAAGAAAAATCCAACTTAGGGGTCCAAATAACAGTTTTATTACACAGACAACACACTACACAGCCCCATGAAGTTATTGGTTCACACACACACACACACATACACTCATACACACACACACATAAGCACTCACAGTGGCAGCAGGAGAAAAAGACTCGGTGGAAGGGTTAGAGTCCAGGTAGGGAAGAGAAGCAGAGTCCAAGTCCTTGGTTGAAGACATGGTGGGGGTGAAAGCTACTTATCCAGGCTGGAAAGGGGTCCTTGTGCAGTAGGTGTTGTCCAGAGTGGGGCTCGCCGTCAGGGCCTCTGGGTGGATAGGTGGTGTGGCATGGTACTGGTCCAGAGGAGAGGGCATCCCACTGTGTCTGTCTTCACTGCCTCTTTTTATAGGGGCAGACCGGGTGTGACCCTAGTGACAGGAGGCATGCCCAGGCAAGGGTCAGCCCCTAGAGTACTGAACATGTGTGCTTCATGCAGGGATGTGCAGTTTTGGGTGTCTGTAATGGTGGAGTACAACAGTAGTTGCTGGTTCTGCAGGGTCTTTTGTCTTTCAACTGCTGGGTTTTTGTCTCTGTTCCTGGGTGAGGTCCATGGTTTCTGGATGACTCAATGAGAGGTTGTTATAGGCCATTCAGTAGAGGCCTGCTACCATTGTATTTAAATTATTTCCAATCACTTTAATTCATCCGGGAACCAATTTACATGGGAGGGGTACGTGATTCATACAGTTGCAACACAGGGGATGCCCAGGAAGAGGACACAAGATGGAAACTTGACATTACTTTAGTTCACTTACAAACACAGGCCTAAACCATACAATATCAATATGAAACAATAAAAATCAATACTAAAATGATAATAATACAATATATAACAGTAAAAATCAATACAAACCTAATAATAATACAATATAAAACAGTGGATATCCAAAACCAAAAACTTGCTACCAAAATAAAAATGTTAAAGCTTATCCTAAGTCTGAGCTCATTTGTGCTTGTCTATAGGGAATAGAGATGGAGAGAAAGAAAAGCCAGAAATAATTGGGGAAGGGAATGCATATCTATCATATAGACTACATAGATATATATATATATATATATGTAAGTATTAAAAAAGAAAAACTGGGGATTTTGCTACAGTTTCATAGTCTGATTTAACCACATATTTATCTATCAAAATATCACCAACATTTGGATTCTGACAGTAACATATGTACGTGTGTGTGTATGCATGTATGTATAAATAACTGGAGTTTAAATGGTAATATAGAGTTTTGCACATACTAATATAGGAATCTGAAGTTGTTTCTCACCATGGATAGTGCTGGGACATTATAATTTTAAGTATTATAATAGTATTTATATCCTGAAGATAGCAATAGTTCATATTTGCAACATGTATCCCAGTATATATGGGCATTTATAGACATGCCCCAGGAGGCAGGGGAGGGAAGGAAGAGAAGAGGCGTTTTAATTAGAGCAGCTCTGAGAACCAATTAAAATGCCTAGAATGTCATATGTATCTTCTGTGATGAAAAAGGGTGGCAGGGGCACTTTAACTAAAGTTTCTCAACCAAGCTTTAATTAAAGTGCCCCTGTTGCCATTTTTCTGTGTGGGGACACTGATACATGTGACACTGGAATCTGCTGGAGCTTAGTAATTACCACACTCCAGCAGACTCGTAATTACAATGCATCAAAGAAGCCCCTCTGCACACGAACAGGCACCCATGGTTTCCCACAGAACAATTTCTCTGAGTAAAGATTTACACAATTGGTCCTTCCTTTGCTATGAAGGGCCAGATTCTGATCTCATCCACGTGACTTATATCAGTCATTGGAATCAACACATCTGCACTGTAAAACCAGAAAAAAGTAGGGCTAGATTTGATCTGGATCCTTAATGTTGTTCCTTTCTACAACAATCTAAATTCCATCCCTATATAAGGATTTGCCAATGTGGGGCCCTGTACACTTGAAGCAGAGGATTACCTAAGCTCTACTGTGCTCTGAGCAGCAGAAGAATACAGGACAGTGTCTGTGTCTGGATTGCCACCACCAGTAACAGCGTCAATAGCACAGTGGCTGCTGTTTTTGAGCCCCCCCTAACTTGTTGTCTAGGTCAGGTGCCCTACCTTAGCCTCTTAGTCATGACGCTGTCATGAAGAATCCCATTAAGTTGAATTCAACTCTATAGAGCAGGGACTCATGTCTTTCAAACATGGGTGGATCTCTGGTCTTTGTAATGTTGCTTTTCATTCGCTGGATGTCTCAAGACCAACTCAACAGAATGGTCCTTTGAAAAACATCTTTTCTGAACAACATTTTAGTTATTCTTGTTTAGGGTCTGTGTTTTATTTTTCCTCTAGCATGTTTTGCTTCTCCCCACCTTTATTTTTTCTTTGCAGTTTTAATGATTTTCCTAATTGGGTTCTGACAGTTCCTCATTAATTCCAGACAGATGTAACTACAAAGCTTGTCATGGGAAATTTCAATTCCTGTGACAATTGGGAGGAATTTTAATGAATAGGGTTTTCCCAGTGAGTTACATTAGGATCAGATCCAATCCTTGCTAAAAGAATCAGGATTTGTTAGCGGGGATGAATCTGGTCCTAATGTAAGTTTATGGCAAATGCATTTTTAACAAATTTGCGTTCCCCATAGAGACCTATTAAGATGAGAAGCAGAGTCTGCTAATGAGGACTGAGTCCTTAAATGGCCCAGATCTCATTCCAGTGTGCTGTAACTCTGACCAAAATAAGATCAAATCTTTGTTTACCATTGAGTTAAATTAGAGCTGGATCTTACCTTTTCCTGTAAAATGCATATAGTGTCTATCTTACGGAGGAAGGTTATAAATCAGAAAAGTCGGGTTTTTTAATTAGAGATACTATAGCTAGGCTAAAGAGCCACAACTAGTCACTTATATATGGGTTGGTGGGGCATGCATTGTGTGTGGTGTCTTTTTCTTTTCTTTTTTCATTTCTTTTCTTTTCTTTTGTTTTTTCTTTTCTTTTCTTTTACCAGAAAAATATTATGGAAGAAGCATTTAAAATATATCTTTTTAATGAGTAAGAACTGAACATATTTGGCCAAAATCCTTTCTTGTGTAATTTTACCAAATAATGAGCAGAAATAAAAATCTTCTTTGTGGTGGTGGCCCAGGTTACATGACGTGATTCATGACTGGATTTTGCAGTCCTCTATCACATGGCTATAATTTGTCTACATTGTATCTAGTAACTAATGTTATACTGACAATATCATCTCTGTTAATCATTTTGGGGAACCTGCATTTTTCTTGGGAACTGATCTTGGATCTGTTAGGGAGGACTAAATCATAGTATTTAGAGATGTTCTTCCTATCTCTTATCCTGTTTACAGAGCTCCTTTTGTGTTTTTTCCCATGGCCTGGTGCCAAGGTATCTATAAAATCAACTGTGAAAAGGTTGTCATCTTTTATGTGCCTGCCTTACTTTGCATGCTCCCACCCCTTCAATTTCCTTTTCTCATCCATTTTATCTCTTGGCAATTCTATTTCTTCATACCATATTTATGCAAATCACATGATAAATCAAGTGAAATGCTGTTCTGTTTATTTGATTGCTATTGAACAATTTAATAATTAAAAAATTAAAATATTTTGAAAATATTAACAGTATGCACTGCTTGAAAACTGATTGCAACAAGCTCATTGATTAACAAGTCAGCGTATCAGTGGTTATAACTTTATTTGTTTATCCTTCTAAAAACATTTAACAGCAACACTTGATTAATACAATGGTCATGTATTGCTGTACAAAGAAAAGATTAATACATTGTAAAAGAGCAACAGATAAGGCTTCAGTTGTTGTCCTTAGACCTTGCAGACAGCCAATGGAAATTAAGGACAGCCTCAAGACTGTTCTATCCTGCTCTGAAGCTTAATTTTGTATAACAGGACACATCTACATGAGATGCTTAACTGTGCAATAGCATAGTTTACTGAGTAGTAAACATGTGTGTCTACACAAACACACACTTGCTTACACACACTTGCATTAAACCTTGCTAATCACGAGTAAATTTGCAACCTGCAAATGCAAGTAGCAAATGTACTTTTGATTAGTTACAGCACAATAGTGCTTGTGTAGACATGTAACTGGGAGCAAATCTGCTCCATGTCAGCTGTCCACCAGGGGGCAAGAGATTGCTCCTTGCTGGGGTGGGCTCTGCCACTGGAGCCCGGGCAGGGACTATGCCTCCCTGCCCTGTCAGCAGGGAGCTCTAATCCCCCTGCTTCAAGATCACAGTTGGGAAGTGTGGGCAGAGACCCTTATCTCCCAGTCCCTGCTCCACCATCATGATTGGGGAGCAGGGGGTTGGGAGATCCTTGTCTCCCAGAACCAGCTCTGCAGTTGTGGGGCCAGCACTGGGAAATAAAAGTATCCTAGCCCATACCCTGTGACCACAGAATTCAGGCTGGAGATAAGGATCTTCCAGCCCTGGTTCCACAGTGTGGAGCTGGCCCTGGGAGCTCCCTGGTGGCAGGGGATGCGGATCCTGTTCCCCACCCAGATCTGTGAGTGAGATATAGGGTGGGTAAGGAATAGGCTGAGGAGGAATAGGCTGGGGAGTTTGTTCTCTGCTCAAGTCTGCATCATGGAGCTGGGAAGCTTGTTCCCAGCTCAGCTCCATGCTCATGGAGCTGAGTAGTAAACAAGCTGCCCAGCTTGTTACCCACCCAGTTCCATGCTTGAGGACCTGGTTGGGGAATGGGTTTCCCAGCCTCCACCTCATATATGGGGAGGGGACTGGGAACTGTGGTGGTCAGGGGCATGTCCCAGCCCTGTGCCCCAAGTGGGTGATCAAGGCACAGGGCTTAGAAAGAGCTGCAGGGGTGTGGTAGGTCCCAGCCACCTGCTGGGACGAACATACCCTGATCTGCTGGTGGGGCAGCTAGCTCCTTGCTACCCCACTGGTGGATTGGGACAGAGGACTGGGACCTGCCCCTCCCCTGCAGATATTTCCAAGTCCTCTGCCCATCAACAGGGAGCCAAGGTCAGGAGAACCCTGCTACTGGGGCAGTGGGACATTGTTTCCACCCCAGGAGCAGGCAGACCCCATGGAAGGGTGTAATGTTCCAGCCCTGACCAGGAGACTGCTGTCTCCTGTCCTAGTGCCCCCTGCCAGCCCCTGGGCTAGCACCCAGGGGGAGCCTAGCACTTCCCTTGGTGGCAGCCAGGACAAATTACAGGGCTTTAGGAAGCAAGAGCAGTTTTCTGCCATTAGCAGCAAATCTGCTTCAGTTTTCCTGCATGTGTAGATACCTGCCCAGCAGCATTTACTTGTGAGTAGTTTAGTCATGAGAAAACTGATCTTGGATCAAATGCATATGTAGATGGACCTGCAGTCCTCTGTCCTGTCGCTACAACACTGAGCTTCTACTTGGTATAACAAAGAATATGAACCAGTAATAAACATTTTTATTGTGATATTATTTGGAGTATCCAGATGGCACAATTATGGATACTTCTCAAAATTCAATTTAAACTGCATAGCCAGTTAGAATGGGAAAAAAAAAAACACAAAAAACCCATAACCCCCCAAAAAGCCATGCTGTTAGTTGTGGTGCAGTTCACTTTTAGAAATGAAGTATATTACTTGAATAAAACATGATCTCTTTCTTAATCCATTAGCCTTAATCATTTCTTAGATGCAGTTGCTGGTTTTAGGATATACAAGTACAAAGTTTTATGTATGTATTCTCAGAAACTTTAACGTTTGTGTGAGGCAAGGAGTGTGTATGTAGAAAGATTTTCTCTGAAGAAGGGTTGTATATACTAGGGACAGTGTCCTCCCTCAAAATCCTGCAGGAATCACTAATTGTGCATGTCCACACATGCAGGCACATGCGCTTGCAGCAGCTCAAATAGCAGCAGGACAAATTTGTGCTGGAGATTTGTGCCTCAGCATATGTGCCTAAACATGCACTTTGCTGTGGGACAAGTTTTTCCGCTTGGGGCAAACTGACCCC
This sequence comes from Crocodylus siamensis, assembly GCF_052110815.1. Taxonomy (NCBI): domain Eukaryota; kingdom Metazoa; phylum Chordata; order Crocodylia; family Crocodylidae; genus Crocodylus; species Crocodylus siamensis. The sequence continues at coordinate 106,856,939 of NC_143399.1, forward strand.
ACTCCTGGATCTTCAGTGTGAACTTATACTTTGCTAGTTCAACTGAATATCCCGCAGTTAATCTGTTTTCAATAATTCATAATTCCCTCGATTCCTAACACAGAGAATATGCTTAGCATATGCTTTAGCATACGCTTTTTTATAGTTATGTTCCCTTCACTATAATAATTCCCAGGGAAGTAAAGAATTCCTCCACATGTATTTTCTGAAGCACCCCTTACACCCCCTCATAAAAATCCAAAACAAAGCACTTTGAAAATGTTTCAGTCAACTCTAATAATAAACAATGAAATGTAATCACAATGGGCTTCTTGCTTATAATGAAAGAAAAAGAAAGCCTAGGGTCAGGCAAAACATCTGACATGCTTCTAAGGACTTATTATACCTTACACCAGGGGTGGGCAAAGTCCAGCCCATGGGCCAGATCAGGATCATGGAAGACTCCATTTCCCAGCAAACCCTGCCCATATCACTGTGACCGGTTTCCATGAGACTCCAGAAGTGGCAGAGCCATGACAGCATGGGGCCAGGACTTCCATGGAGACTGGCTCCAGCAGTGCTGGCAAGGTACACACCCAGGCAGGGAAATGCTGTGGGGCTGGGATCTTGTCACAGTGACAGTGTAGTCTAGAGCTGGGGCAGAACTCCAATCTTCTGCCCGCACACCCTGCATAGGGGCATGCAACAGCAGTTTGTGGCTCTGCCCCAGCTCTGGACCATGTCATCACTGCAAGATCCCAGCCCTGGACCAGATCTGTGCCCAGCTACTTGACTTGCCAGGGCTGCTGGGGCAAGTCTCAATAGGTACCCTGGCCCCATGCTGTGATGGCACTATCACTACTGTGGTCTCCATGGAAGCCAGCTGCAACATGGGCAGAGGATGCTGGGAAATGGAGTCTGGCCACCTGTCCACCCCTGTTTTACACTAGGAGCTGTGCAAACGTTGATTGGTGTTAGTGATAGCTTAGTGTTTGGAGCACACCCTTTGTGTGACTGCTCTAGAAACCTCATTTGACTGTCCCCTGCCTGTACAGTTCTGAATTACCATTAAAGACCTGGTGAACAGGGGCAGGACTAGGAGCTGTAGCTGTGAGTTGCAACTAGAGGGCTGTTGACCCAGGACAGGCTTCTATCCCTGTTTTATGGGGGCAGATAAGAGAGAGGGATCCTGGGATACTGAAGGACTTCAAATTTAGTGGCACATCTGTGAAGAGTGGCCACACCTTAATGGAACAGGAGCTTGGTAATATGTATCAGATATAACTGACAACTGATGCCCAGGAAAAAGCAAACTTGCTAAATGGGTACTTTGTGTCAGTTTTTCACCAGTCCCATAGGACAGCCCTGCCCACTATGGATCAGGGAGACCCAGATGAGGGAGATTCCTTGCCCTCCATCGAAGCTGACCTCATGAAGGAACACCTTGACAGGCTGCATACCTTCAAGTCAGCCGGCCCTGATGGGTTACACCCAAGGGTACTCAAGGAGCTGGTAAGCATCATAGCTCAGCCCCTGGCACAGATCTTCAAGAGCTCTTGGAGCTCTGATGAAGTGCCTGAAGATTGGAAGAGGACCAGTGCCATGCCTATCTTCAAGAAAGAGAGGAAAGTAGGTCCGGCAAACTACAGGCCCATCAGCCTGACCTCTATCCTGGGAAAAGTCTTGGAAAAGATTATCAAAGAGGTCATCCTTAACAGACTAGCTGAAGGCAACATCCTGAGGGATACCCAGCATAGGTTTGTTGCAGATAGGTCTTGCCTGACCAATCTCATTTCCATTTATGACCAGGTGACTTATCACCTGGACAAGGAGGAAGAGATCAGTGTTGTATAACTTGACTTTAAAAAAGGCTTTGATCTGGTATCCCATGATCACCTCTTGGCTAAACTGGGCAACTGTGGCCTCGACCTCACCACAATTCAGTGGCTGGGGAATTGGCTCGGCGGTAGGATCCACAGGGTAGTGGTGGACAGGAGCCAATTGTCCTGGTGCGCTGTGACCAGTGGGGTCCCTCAAGGCTCTGTTCTAGGACCTATGCTATTTCTCTTCTTCATCAGTGATGTGGACATTGGTGTCAGAAGTGGACTGGCCAAGTTTGCCAATGACACCAAACTCTGTGGTAAAGCATCCACACCTGAGGACAGGAGGGTGAGCCAGGTAGATCTGGACAGGCTCAGGAAATGGGCGGACAAGAATCTGATGGTGTTCAACACTGAAAAATACAAGGTTCTCCACCTCGGGAGGAAAAACCTGCAGCATGCTTATAGGCTGAGCAGTGCTATGCTGGTTAGCACTACAGATGAAAGGGACTTGGGGGTCATGGTTGACCACAAGATGAACATGAGCCTTCAGTATGATGCTGTGGCTAGTAAAGCGAGCAAAACGCTGGCTTGCATCCATAGATGCTTCTCAAGCAAATCCTGGGACGTCACTCTCCCATTGTACTTTGCCTTGGTGAGGACGCAGCTGGAGTACTGCATCCAGTTTTGGGCTTCACAATTGTAAAAGGATGTGGAGAAGCTTGAGAAGGTGCAGAGGAGAGCCACACACATGATCAGAGGTCAGGAAAACAGACTTTATGATGAGAAGCTGAGAACTACGGGGCTCTTCAGCCTGGAAAAGCACAGGCTCAGGGGTGATCTGGTGGCCACCTATACATTTATCAGGGGTGCTCGTCAGGATCTGGGGGAACGTCTGTTCACCAGAGCGCCCCAAGGGATGATAAGATCGAATGGTCACAAACTCCGCTGTGACCTATTCAGGCTAGACATAAGAAAAAACTTCTTCAGTGTCTGAGCCCCCAAGTTTTGGAATAGACTGCCACTGGAGGTGGTTCAAGCACCCACTTTGAACACCTTCAAGACACATTTGGATGCTTATCTTGCTGGGATCCTATGATCCCTGCTGACTTCCTGCCCCTGGGGCAGGGGGCTGGACTTGATGATCCTCTGGGGTCTCTTCCAGCCCAAATGTCGATGAAATCTATGAAATAATCCTGCCCTGGGGTGGTGCTTTCTACAAATTTCTTGCTAGCACTGCAGGTCACTGGAATGTCTACTAGCTGTCCCTATTGAAACAGCAGTTTCTAATGCAGGAAGTTCTGACATTTAAGCACTTTAATTTTTGTTCTGAATTGAAATGAAAAGTTCCATTTTTAACTTTTCTTCAGAGATATTATCAAAAATTTCACTTAATTTCTATTTTGGCTTTTTGAATTTACTTTCTTGTATTTTTAATATTAGAATTTACTATTTAAAATTATACAATATAAAATAAAACAGTACATAAAAATAAACTTATGTTAAGCAAGTAGACTGTACATTAGAAACACGAATAGTATCCTGCTGGGAAAGTCACTTAAAAGAACCATTGATAGATTGTTATTAATTATGTGTTCTTCATTTTCTGAAGGCCTACCTTATGCCACTTAAGTCCAATTTGCACAAATGTGTCATAAACAGGGATATGATGGAAGATGGTCTCCACTACAGCCACATACGTAAAATGATAGAATAGTAAGTACTCTAAAAATCAGGTCTCAGGTGTTTCAAATTGGATACCCAAACCAAAACCAAATGTCCTTTAAAGGTTCTGCTTCCCATCTGTAAAGTGGAGTGCTGGGAAACTATACTGAATTAAATTCATGTTTATGAAGCACTCAGATACCATACTGACAAGAACCATAGAAAATCCAATAAGGATATTAATAATTCTTCCTTCAGAACAGAGTATGAATGTGGTGCAGCAAAAAGGGCTTGGAGCCATATATTGAACAGTGAGGAGAAAACAAAATATTGAATAGCCGCTAAGTGAGAATCGTCCATTATTCTCGATTCGGAGGAAGGAAGGCAAGATGAGATGAATGTAGGTTAATTAGCTGCAATTTAACTGAACTCATCTGCAAAATAACTAGCAGTAACATATGCAGTCTAGGTCATGATTCCAAGCTTAATTGTTTCCATCTGCTCTCAGCCTTCCAGCTGATTTCTAACCTGTTAATCCCTGACCAAAGAAGTACACCTCAACAGTTCAGAATACTTTCCAGAATTCCACCCATAGTCTTTTGGTGAATCATTACCTATTTTCCCTGTTCATGATGGCTCACATATTAACTAGACTTGTTACCTCATAAAGACCTGGCAGCTCCTTCTTTACTATGCTTATGACTGGTTAACAATCAACATGGTGAAATGACAATCAACATCCCTCTTCAAGTACCATCTATTCTGCAAACCAAAAAAGCTAGGGACAATGAATTGATTCAATCTTTGCAGGTTAATCTAACCTGCCTAGATTGAACCAGTTTGCAACTACACAGACATTCTTTCTGGACTGAGGAAATGCTCAATCTAGAAGCTGGGGGAATTTAGAGCAGGGACAAGATTGTAGCCAGACCCCAGCCCCGGGCTAGCACTCTGAGGCAAGGGGTGGGGGTGCAGTATTTGTTGATGACACTGAGCTTTTCAATCTCTTTCTCTCTGCTTCTTCATACTGTCTGAATACCTGACTGGCAAGGGAGCCAGGAGGGAGGTGATAACAGTGTTTATCAGCCCACCAAGAAAAAGAGACCCTCTCTCATTAGTTCAGGCTCTTCTTAAACAGGCTTTTTTCCACGGAAGGGATGGAGGGATATTACCAGCTGACCTGTTCATTAGTTCCAAAAACGCCTAAGTGAACACTGTCCTGTCTGCCTTTGTTCTGTCCCAGTGAAATTGGAGACACACACACACAATCACCTCTCAGCATTAGCTAGCATACCACATGCCTAGGGTTCGTGGGACTGGGGTTCATGCTGTGGAAGATGGGAGGTGGGGTTCCCAGCTTGAGCAGCAAGTGGCAAGTGGGATAGGGGGAAGCAAGGCAGACCCTGGTGTGCCTGCAGTCTTCATTGGAGCTCCAGCTAGGGAGCAGAGGCGCAGGGCCAGCTCTGTTCTCTAGACCAGAGAGCACAGCTCAGAGCTGCAAAGCATCTGGGATGCTGGGGGACTCTTGTTTAACTTAAACCAGGAAGGGGTCTGGGACAGACACTGCATAAACTAGTTTGACCTAAATCAGTTAAGTCTGATACTATATTCAACCAAGTTTATCTCAAACCAGTTTCAGCCATTTAAAAACTGGCTTATGTGCACTGAACTTATGTTCTGTTACAGGTTTAAACCATTTTTGATCACTTAAATCAGTTTATGTGTGATGTCTGTCCCTAGCTAAAGAGGTGTACTATTGGGTGGGTGGAGGAATGGACGGACATGTGATTATATAATTAAAGACTATAGCATAAAGTATATACATGGTGGAGCGAGATTGTTGAAGGAAGCATTTTGGTTTGCACTAGACACTTTAGTTTGCTGGCATTTTTTTGCTGTTGAGTGCTGCCTTTAAAACCTCAGTAACAATATTTTAAAGGAATGAGTTTGTGCATGCGTGTCCATGCTACTTAATATATTGCTTGTAGAATGCATAATGGGATCCTGACCTGGGCAGACCCACTTGTGTTCTCATAATGGACATTATAATATAACAAAATATGTAAGGTGTCAGATAAAAAACATATTATCTTACTGTTTTTGAAGACAGTGCACCTTTGTGCCATGGTGGGTTCTGTTAGAGTACCAATAATCATGCATTTTCCTTGACAAAATGAAGTGCTCCTTAGACAAACATATGGCATATATATTAAGAAAGCAAGAAAGCAAGCAGAATCAATATTCTAAAGAAATAAGGCATTTCTTCTCTGCTGCATACTAAGAAGCAATGACCAGCTTTCCATCCACAACCCGAATGTCCAAGCCATGCTCCTTCTACAGAAATGCATTCAATGAGATTTCTTTAATTACTAAAAAAAAGACATCCTGTGCTATGCACCTGATCTATATCTCTCTAGCTATATATAGATAGATATAGAGAGGTATAGATTGATAGATACACGTAATATATCATATATATCATATAATCATATATTGCAAAGTTTATTTGATTTTATATTTTAACATCAAAATTGTAACAAAAAATGAATTAACTTTTGTCCTGATTTTTTTTTTTTTTTTTTGGAAAGAAATTACAAAATTATTTTTGTACCTATTTTGCTTCCCACATGCTTTCAGAAATTTACCTTTTCCCATTACTTAGCATGTGGTTATGGTAGCAACAATCGACTAACTCTTCCTACTGCTGTCATCTTGATACGTTTATGAGAGGGTTTCATAGTTTCGTAGTTTCTAGGGTCGGAAGGGACCTGAGTAGATCATTTAGTCCGACCCCCTGCCATGGCAGGAAAGAGTACTGCCAAATGACCCCAGCAAGGTGTTCATCTAGCCTCCTCTTAAACACCCCCAGGGTAGGAGCCTGCACCACTTTTCTTCTCTATATTAAAATCAATAGCTTCTCCATTCCTCTTCTTATCCCCTCCCTTGCCCCCATGTCTGCTTTATAAAAAAATGTGGCCCAAATTTATTGAGTTTATCACAGGCACAAGAAGGAAAAATTGGGACTAGCTTATTGTCAGTATGTTTCCAGCTCATGCTGAATGATCATTTGTTTTATATGATAGCATGTCTTCATATAGCTGAAAAAAAGATATTTTGTTTGTTTGCTTGTTTGAAAATGTCACATTTCTTAAAACAACCAGGAATGCTGGTTAGGTATGGGGTTTTGCTGTAGGAAGTGGTGGGAGGACCTCAGAATGCTTGGAGGTTTGGTTTAAGTTTGAATGCTTTAAACAAACATTTTCCAAATATATTTGGAATTCCTTGCTCTGAAAATCTTATAAGACCAGTCTTTTTTCTATAATCTCTATTGCAGTAGTAAAAGGCTGGTATGATTAGAGATAAATAAGAGATTTGATTAAACCAAAATAACAAAAGTGGTGGTGGTGGGAGGGGCTAAAGTGAAGGAAATACTAAAGTACAAATAATTGTGTATTAGATGAGGGGCAGAAGACAGCAATGAAACATAATTGTTGAGGTACTCCCAAAATAAACAAGAGTTACAATAATATAGGAAACAACTAGTCTTAACAAGCAGAGTTTATATTAGCATGTTAACCTATGCATAATGATGATATAGTAATTTGAGTCAGACACAGAGGACTTTTTTTAAACAGCACAGCTTTTTAAGCAGCTCATCATTTAAAGACGTAGATGAAGAGAGATCCAAAAGAGAAAGAAGAGGAAATACAAAGAAATTCTTCATGCTTTCAAGGAGAAGACATAACATGTACTCAAAGATAGCAAGGCAGGGGATGTCTGGGAAGGAATACTTCCATGTACATTATGAAAGAAAAGGATCCCAAGGGAAGAATTACTATCAAAATAGTTGAAAGAATGTTTGAGGGAGAAGAAAATGTTAGCGATTTGAAGTAATGCACTGCAGCCATTGCTATCTGTCTACACAGAAAGAGGTATATCTTCAACCTATAACCCTTCTGCCTGCTGTCTCATATGAAGGAACTGAGCAACTATATCACTAGAACAATCATGAAAGCATAAATGTTCAGCCAGAATACCAAACAGTAGGATACCTGACTGCAATATTGAAAAGAAAAATGAATATTACTCACCACAGTCTGTAGAATTGGTTAGCACTAAGAAGGTTCCTGGTTTAGTTGGAAAGGATTATTAAAAGTCTTTCAAAACTGAGACATAGACAGTTATTCTGAAGGTGAAACTTTTCTTTTTATAAACCAGGTAGAAAACTGAAATGGATTATTATTAAAATATCAGAAGGAGGTGGACCTGTTGCAAGGAATTCAGATGATCAAGAGATTGGAGAAACTGTCAGATAGATTAAAGGAACTGAGGCCCTGCTAGCCTAGGCAGACTTTGCTAAGACACTACACTTGAAGTGCACTACAGATTTTTAAAAGCATGCTCCCCAAGAGCTGCTGTTGCAATCATCTGTCCAGCAGTAGTTCAGCTTGCACCTGCCCCCTCGCCCTATATAATATATGCATCTTTGTTTGCATATCCAGAACCAGAACCTTTTTGGTGCCCATCCTCCCAAGGATATACAGATAAGTCAACTAACATAAATGAAAAACTCAGACATGGAGCCACCTGTGCACAATATTTATCCAAGAATTATAGTACAATACTTCCACTGCTAATGAGAAACAAACACTTCCATGGATGAGAGTTGTCTATATTGGGAAGTATTTCTAAGACTATACTTAGACAAAGTGAATTCCTCTGAGTAGACAGTACAATAGATGTCAGTCATGCTTCATTACCCTTAACCTTCATATGTGTACAAATACAATTCAATTTCAAACTTTATTAACAACATACTGAATTATTTGCTTCAAAATATATAAAGCCTTAGTCCAGCCTCTGATATATTCCTCCTACTCCTGGCATGCCCCCTATAACTGTTATAAAGAATAAGATTCTTTATAAGAAATAGATTTGGGGCTCCTGAGGCAACTCTCGGAGACCATAAAAGCTAAAGAGGCGGTGGTCATGGGGGACCTAAACTACCCGGACATCTGTTGGGAGACACAGACAGCAAAGTCCCACCGCTCACACAGGTTTTTAACCTGTGTACAGGACCTCCACCTGACGCAGGAGGTACATGGTCCCACTAGGGGGAATGCCTTACTGGATCTGGTATTGGCAACGGGGGATGACATAGTAGGGGACCTACAGATCAGTAGCCATCTGGGGGACAGTGATCACCTAAAAGTACAATTCAACATAAGGCGTCGAGTGGGTAAGGTAACCAGTAGGGTGAACGTGCTGGACTTTAGGAAAGCTGATTTCAGTGAACTCAGGCGATTAGTGAAGGACGCACTACAGAGTAGTAGTTTTGAAATGATGGGAGCCCAAGAAGGGTGGCTGTGCCTTAAGGAAACTATCCTTTGAGCACAAAGCGAGACGATCCCCGTGAGAGGTAAAAGAGGGAAAGGGGCCAGGAGGCTTCCCTGGCTGACCAGAGAAATCCAGGGCAGACTAAGGGCCAAAAGGGGAGCACATAAAAAGTGGAAACAGGGAGAGATCACCAAAGAGGAATATACCTCTTCTGCTCGTGCTTGTAGAGAGGCAGTTAGACAGGCCAAAGCTACCATGGAGCTGAGGATGGCAACCCAAGTAAAAGACAATAAGAAATTGTTTTTTAGATATATAGGGAGTAAAAGGAAGGCCCAGGGAGGAATAGGACCTCTGCTAAATGGGCAGAAACAATTGGTGATGGACAGAGGGGACAAGGCTGAACTCCTCAATGAGTTCTTCGCCTCAGTGTTCCTAAGCGAGAGGCATGACAAGTCTCTCACTGGGAGTGTAGGGAGGCAGCAGCAAGGCACCAGACTTCCATGCGTGGACCCTGAGGTGGTGCAGGGTCACTTGGAAGAACTGGATGCCTTTAAGTCGGCAGGCCCGGATGAGCTCCATCCGAGGGTACTGAAGGCACTGGCCGACATCATTGCAGAGCCACTGGCGGGAATATTTGAACGCTCGTGGTGCACGGGTCAAGTCCCGGAGGACTGGAAAAGGGCCAATGTGGTTCCCATTTTCAAGAAGGGGAGGAAGGAGGACCCGGGCAACTATAGGCCAGTTAGTCTCACCTCCATCCTTGGCAAAGTCTTTGAAAAAATTATCAAGGCTCACATTTGTGAGAGCCCGGCAGGGCAAGTTATCCTGAGGGGAAACCAGCATGGGTTCGTGGTAGGCAGATCGTGCCTGACCAATCTAGTCTCTTTTTATGACCAGGTTACAAAACGCCTCGACGCAGGAGGAGGGGTGGATGTCGTATACTTGGACTTCAGGAAGG